>NC_039264.1:5696345-5774186 GCF_003368295.1 Carassius auratus | reverse complement strand
TATTATATATATTTTTTGTCAGTTATTAGTTTTATATTCGCAATTGCCAATTTCCATGCTGATGTTCAGAATATCATCACAGCTTTGATTGGTCTGCAGGTGATCACATGACTTATAATCAGAATAAAAGCTTGATGTCAAGAGTAATAACTCTTTTTACTAGGACAAAATACTTATCAAATTACTTGCATTTCATACACGATATGGCCAGATATTTTGTTCAGTTTCTTTCCACTATTTACAGTAGTTCCAGAACAGACCAATGCAGGATAAACTATTGTAGATCTATGAAATTTCATTCTGTCAATTGTGTAATACAAACATTGAAGTGTTCCTGTGCTGTTTTAAGAAATATGATTGAAAATAACTGAATTGTAACTTGATATTGTTGTACATATCAAACATGTTTTTTTTTTTTTTTTTTCTTTATTTATCTGCATCTGCCGTATGCTGTAACCATAAACAAACTATTAAACAGTGAAACATTTAGTGCTGGTAACAGTGTTCAATCTTTAACCTTTATTTGTGATTCTGTTTCTTGTAGAGTCTCCATCTGTTGATGCTGTTGAATTTGAGATTAAGACCGAGTCAGTGATGGAGGGAGATCCTGTCACTCTTCATACTGATGTTACTGAACTAATCGGAGATGAGCTGATAGTGTGGAGGTTTGGAGATGAAGGAAAACTCATAGCTAAAGCTGATATAGAGACCAAGAGCTCATCATTATATAATGAAACTGAAGAGAGATTCAGAGACAGACTGAAGCTGGATCAGACTGGATCTCTGACCATCACAAACACCAGAACCACAGACACTGGACTTTATACAGCGAAGATCAGCAGCAACAACAAACAGACTTCATTCAAGAGATTCACTGTTACTGTCAATGGTGAGTATTCAAGTGTTTTAAAGTAATGATTGTTTATCAGCTGTCTGTAAATAAGATAATGCAACATTAAAGGGCTCAAATTATGAGAAAGAACTTTCCTTTTAATATATCAACCTCATTGTACAATAATATCACATTACATCTTAAAGAGCTCATAATACTTTTCTCATACCTTTTGTTAGCTAAAACAATTTGTTGTGTACGTATAAGATTACTGACACCTGAAAATATAGAACTGTGGTCACTGCTGTCCAGCATCAGTGAAACTTCTAATAATTTTAATTTAAAAGTTAAATTTGTTTTAAAATTGTTTAAATGTACTATAAGTTTCATAACCTTTAACATAAATACATACTTGACGGGAATACAGGTTATATAGTGCTGATGTTTGTAGTGTTTGTTATAGATCAGACACACATTCACACTAATGTCTGTCTGTCTTTATCAGTTCCAGTTCCAGATTCAGGTCTATCTCCAGCTGCTGTAGCAGGGATTGTTATTGGTGTTCTGCTGCTGGCTGTAGCTGTAGCTGGTGTGATTTACTACTTCCTTCGCCCCAGGATCACTAATCTACCAAACCAAACATGTAAGTATTACAGTTGATACAGCAAGAGAAAAACACTGAGCTTTATTGTGGTTCAGTAGAGTTTCAATGTATAATATGATTTTTCAGTTAACATTTCTGCATTAATCACAAGTTCTGCTTGTAATTGATACAATAATTAATTATATTATTATCTAGCATTGAGCTGAATTACATTAATATACTAATTACTGAATGTCTGTCTGTTTAAAATGCTGCATTTACAATGTTTTTGATTGTATATGTTTGTATTTAAGTAGTTTTGTTCTTCTATTGAAGGTTGAGATATTTAGCAGAAACTGGCCTAAAATCATAGTCCTGCTGTCCTTCTGTCTTTCATTTTGACTTTTATCAAGGCTGCCTAAGTCTTTCACAGTACCTCAAAGATATGTTTGTGTTTTTTATCATTGTGTTTGGCTTCATTTACTTTATTCATTTAAACATCACAGACTATTAATATAGAAACTCTAAACTGAAAACCAAGTAAATGATATGGAGAGAGTGTTTTTACGTTTACTGTAAATGTCATGTTTATAATTCAGCAAATATATCTGAACATCTCTGGTCAGTAAGTGTTATTTATTTATTCCTATGAATGAACAGTTTATTCTAAAATATAAATTAATCATTTATCCACCTTTGTAACTGCAAACATGTAAAACATATATATATTTTTCTGTCAAATACAAAACAAGATATTTGGATAAACATTATGGAGCTCTTTTTCTATGCAACTGTAGTTTTTAGTGATCATGTCTGTCAAAATTAATTAAGTGTCATCCGTCATAAAAGATTTGTCTCGTGTACAATATCATGTGACTCATTTACTATATTCAGAGTCTTCTCAGGTCATGTGATGTTTGTGTGTGAACTGATAGAAATATGAGAAATTATTCACTGATCAAAGCATCACTGAAGCTCTTAGATTCAACACAAAAGGTATTTGAGCTACAAACATGACCGAGGGAATGAGTTGACTGAATGTTTCATAGGTGAACTTTACACATGTTTGAGTATGAAAAATATTTGAGAATTACAGCAGAGAGTTTCAGGAAACAATCACTTAAACTGCACATAAAGCTGTTGAGTGAGTTCAGATGATTTACAGCACATGAAATAATTTTCTCTTGTCTTTTAATGTCATTTGTGAAGGTCATTATAAACTCTCATTACATGGAAAAGAGCTGCTTGAAGATTCTTAAATCCACTCACCCATTATACAAATGAGGATGAGTAAATGACAAACAGTTTAAAAACAATTTTGTTCCTTTGACTAAAACCTGATTTTTCAGTGGGAAATATTTTATTAACACATGCAACATTATTGCTAATTGTTACATATCTTTAATAAAAGTCGTCCTGAAGATGAAGTGATTGTTAGAAGCACATATGAAGAATCAGACAGTATCATCACAGTCATTAAATGATACTGACATGTTCATCTGCAAACTCTATAATAATCTTCTCTTTTCTGTGTTTCTGTGTGCTGCTGTCAGTGAGAGTGACTGAGGGAGATCCTGTCCCTCTAAACCCTGAAACTGAAATACAGAGAGGAGATGAGATACAGTGGCTGTTTGGAGCTGGAGAGACTCTCATCGCTGAAATCAAAGGAGAGAACAGAGAGATGAAGACACATGACGGTCCTGATGAGAGATTCATGAACAAACTGAAGCAGGAGACGACTGGATCACTGACCATCACAAACATCTTAACTAAACACACTGGACTCTATACTCTGAAGATCAGAAGAGGCAGAGAAACCTTCCACAAAAGATTCATGGTTTATGTTGAAGGTGAGTCACTCCAGTCAGTTTAATAATCATCTAATTTTTGAAGGGAATTGAAGTGAAGTGAATTCAGCTCAAACTGCTTAATGTTTCGACTCCCTAAAGTGTTTCTGTCTTAGGTTATTATAAACTTTGTTTAAAAAAAAAAAACACTCCATTGGGCTGTGTTGTAATGTGACTACATATTGTGACAAAGTGATAAAACCCCCCCAAAATTACAGCATAAATGTTTTTACACAGTGTTTGTTGAGGAGACAGAAGTCAAGACCTGTGCTGGTTTTCTGGTGCATTTGCTGTACACATACCAGATCGGCTCTAACACTAGAGGATAATGTCAGTGAGAGCTGTATTGAATAATGTTTTTATAAAGAATTTCATTTTCAGCACAAACTCTTCACACAGCAGTGTAAAGATCATCACTGATTAAACAGCGTCTGCATGATCAAACTCTGAAATGTCAAACTCTGATGTTCACATACACACACACTTGATCTAATGACATCTGTGTGTTTCTGTCCTTCTGTGAACTGTTCTCACACATGAAGAGAGGAAGATAACCGTGCTGGAGGGAAAACCTGTTACTCTAGAGCCTGTTTATGAAATAAAGAAAGATGATTTGATACACTGGCTGTTTGGAGATGAAGAGCAACAGACTGGCATAGTTGAATTCAATGTAAAGACTGGAGAGGTCTTACCATATGATTATGTTGCTGGTGGAAGATTCAGAGACAGACTGGAGCTGGATGAGACGACTGGATCACTGACCATCAACAACACCACAACTGAACACTCTGGACGCTATAAACTACTGATCATCTCCAGCAGTGAGGTTTCAGAACAGACATTTACTGTCACTGTCAGAGGTGAGTAGCTCAAGTCAGTGTAATAATGATCACAGATCTTCACTGGTAGTCATTCTCCATAATTCTGTTCCTCTGCAGATAATTCAGATCAAACTGATTAAAGTTCAGACCCCATTCAGAGTCTGTTCGGTAGATTTTCATTCTTTGGAAATCTATGCTTACTGTTTTAAAATTTCCCATTGAACTACACTGAAATAAACACTGTTCTATTGCTGCCCCATAAAGTATGTCCTTCAGCTTTTATGTATATCAGCACTGTGTATAAAGTTCACTTGGATTTATAGTTTTGTGTTTAAGTTTTCAAATCTGAAGAAATCAGAGACAGTAATATAAAGTTTCTGTTTAAGAAAACAGCAACTGTCTTCATTTCAAACTAATAAAACATCTGAATGATCATGATGTAGATATTTCAGACTCTGATATTCACATGAACACACTTGATCTAAAGACAAAGTTGTCTTTGTTTTTCCTCTGTTTCTGTTTCTGTGTTCTTGCTGTGACCGATAAAGTGGAGGAGATATTTCTGAAAGAAGATTCTGTCACTCTAAACCCTGATACTGTAATACAGAGAGATGATCAGATCCTGTGGATGTTTGGAGATCAAGACAAGCTCATCGCTCAGATGAAAGGAGGAACAGTAGAGACGTATGATGATGTTAATAAGAGATTCAGAGACAGACTGAAACTGGACGAGAAGACTGGATCACTGACCATCACAAAGATTGAAGCTGAACACATTGGACTCTATAAACTACAGATCATCAGCAGCAGAGGAGGGATCTTGTGCAAGAGATTCATGGTTTTAATAAAATGTAAGTACATGTTTTTTATTGTATTATTATTATTATTTTTAATGTACACAAGTGTAAGAGTAATGACGCATTGAATGAACAGTTTTACACTGAACTGAATTTTAATAATCAAAGGTGCACGTTAAAGTGTGAAACAGTAATGTGACATTCATAGTATTTTTGTGATGACTTCATGCAGAGCAAGAAATTAATACACCAATTAAGAATAAATAATTTACCTGCTTTTATAATGATTAAATGTGCGTTAAAATGTATAATTTTGTTCTATAATATTACAGTTATTAATGTCACACAATTAGTACAGAAAGCGACATGACATACAGGCAAGTACGGTGACCCATACTCAGAATTTGTGATGAGCGGTGAACAGAGTGAAAACTGCTCCGTCGTGACCTTTTGTAAACTGTATTTATGACAAAGAACTGCACAGATACAGATATTGTACTAATCTGTCAATAAACACACACCTCTGTGTCCTCTGTCTCTGAGTCCACTCGCGCTGCTCCGCTGCGGTCTGTGGATTGAAGAGCGCGCTGAAAGACGAGGAGGAGACCGGTCTGACGCCGGTCTCATATGAAATTTAAGGGGACTGACTCTGCGGCGATCACGAATTTGTGTACAGTTTATGGAGCTAAATGCTTCTTGACTACATTCCGGAAAAACGTGAAAAATATTTAAATCGATCGCTCAGGCATTTAAGAGGCACCGAAATCTGCGTTCTGATTCGGTTCGGTGCATCCGGTTCCATAGGTAGCGGTGCCATATTGGTACAGGGTTTTGGTACCCAATCCTTATGATGTTGCATCTTAAATTTTAGTCAGCCAGTTTTCTGGGTATTTTTTTATTTATTTAATAGTTATTTGTGTGCCTACATAGTTCTACAATAAAAGTGTATCAGGGAATGTGATGTTGCGTCTTTATACCTTTTTGGGGGCAACATGTCATTATTTACACACTATTTTCTAATTAATGCTGTTCAGTTGCTTTGACACAATCTGTATTGTTAAAAGCTCTATATAAATAAAGGTTCCTTGACTAGAGCACTAAATAAACCAGAGCCGCTACTGCATGTGCATGTATATACAAACACATAAAAACACTCACACAAACATCCTTGAAACTTGCTGACTTGTTCTCTCCTAATTTCTCTGTTTCTATGTGCTGTGTGCTGTGACATGAAGTGAGGTATCATACCGTGACTGCGGGAGAATCTGTGATCCTATACACTGACCTTCCTGAAATACAGAGAGAGGATGAGATCGAGTGGAGGTTTAGAGATGAAAAGTCTCTCATCGCTGAAATCAAAGGAGGAACTGGGAAGACACATGATGGTCCTGATGAGAGATTCAGAGACAAACTGGAGCTGAACGAGAAGACTGGAAATCTGACCATCAAGAACTCTAAATATGAACATGCTGGACGTTATAGACTGAAGATCCGCAGCAGTAAAGGAAACACAAACAGGACATACATTGTTATTGTCAGATGTGAGTCTCTCCAGTCAGTGTAATAATAATCATATTCTTCCTCATAGATTCAGATTAGTTTCTGCAGGTGATTCAGATCAAACTGATTAATGTTCAGACTTCATTCAAAGTTTGTTCCGTAGATAATTTCATTCTTAAAAAAAAAAAAAAAAAAATATATATATATATATATATATATATATATATATATATATATATATATATATATATATATATATATATATATATATATATATATATATATATTATTAAAGATTAAACATGAGTTGCTGCTTCACCTCAATGAGTATTTCATTCAGCTTTTATTTCTATCAGCACTCTGTAAATAACACGGAAATGTGTATTAGATTCTTCTCCTCTGAAACACCGCAAACTGTCTTTGTTTCAATCTGATGAAACAGCATCTGAATGATGTTTCTGTATCATTCTGATCTCTGTTCTTCACTTTAACACACTTGATCTAATGGATATCTTTGTGTTTCTCTGGTTCTAGATGTTCTTGCCACAAAAGAAATGAGGGAGAAATCATTGATGAAGGAAAAGACTGGTGAGAATCTGCTGTTTGTGCTGAACATCTACCCCTTAACTGTCACCCCTCATTTTTTAAAATGGACATTAAAGTGCACTATCCAAACTTAAATGGTTGTCATTTATGAACACTTTAATAGACCTAAGGTTGGTCTCTTTTTTTAAATAATTAAATTTAGCAGATTATTGGAAATGTGGATTATTATTTTTTTAAGCATAAAATGTATAGTTTAAATGTACCATAAATAAAATGCACTATATTAATTTTATTTATTATAAATATTTTACATAACAGGTTTTACGCTAAAAAAAGCCTTATTTCTAAATAAGTTGTTCCAGTTGATATGAAAAGAAATACGTTTTTAAAGTACCATTTCCATAGTAACGAAATATCTGATTTGTTAAATTGCAAAACATTTTCACAGGATGAATCTTGGGGTTTTAAGCTTTCAAATGATATATAATTTATGATGATTACTAAAAGATGTGACAGAGAAAAAGGACAACAGAAAAAGAGTGCCAAGGGTCCCACCGGTGGGATGGTGACAGTTAAGTGGGATCATGATCTGATTTGAGTGATTTGGTTTCATGCAGTTTATTCAGATTTCAAACAAACGACTGTGAGTTAAAGAAACAGAGAAATCACCTGCTGAATATTTTAATGCTACAAACATCCTCAGAATCAGAATGAGCTTTATTGACAAGTGTATTTGTGAGTACAAGGACTAGTACTTGATGTAGATGTAGATGATGCAAAAGTCTAAATGAACCAAATAAACTTTTAAATTCCAGTTTGCAATATAATGTTTATTTGTCAGAAAAGTGCTTGGATTTAATTCATCAAGAATCTGTGTTAAATGAGTTTGTACATGGTAAAAGCTTTACTTTAGTTTTGATGTCTCATGAAGAAATCCAGATCAGTGCATCTTCTCTGTTTTTAATTCATCATTGTCTCTGTATTTTCCTCCAGGAAAGCGAGTGAATGACTCGGCGACTGTAGTGATGCCACTGTTGAATGGAGAGGATCCTGATGGAGTGAATGAGGAGGGGATGAGTTCACTTTAATAAAACAAGACCCACCCACAAGTGTCAATCACTCTGACATCATCAACATTCATCTACAACAAATCATTTTTATGCTCATTGCTATTTCTTATTACTCTGACTTTACCAACAGATATAAAGAATATATTTTCATCTTTATTTTGTTTGGCAAATTTTTTATCCGTAAACAAAAATCTTACTATTTCACATTTTCTGATTGAGGTTGACTCAATGCTCATCTTTTTGTTTGACTGGCAAAACAAAGTGTGTCAGGTGTTTTAAACTATACGAAAAATTAATTTCTATTGACTTTAGTAACTTAAGTTCAGACAACTCTTTCTTCTTATTCTAGTTTTGCCCTTATTGTAATCTACCTACCCTTTTATTGTTTTAGTTTTCTGTATCATATGTATACAGTTATTCTTGCTTATATCTTCTTTTCTTTTGATCATTTTCAAAAAAAAAAAAAAAAAAAAAAAAAAGAAGAGCCTCTAGAATCCGTCCAGGGAAAGCGAGAAATGTTAAACTCATGTAACAAGCTTCTTTGTCATTTTATTAATGTTACACTTAGCTTCACATAATCCTAGTTTGACTGGTTTGATTTTGTGTGATTGTAGACACTGTCAGAACGTGTCAAATGTGCTTTTAATAAGACATTTTAACACCGCAGTGTTTCATTAACCATTGTATTCTCTGTTTTATATGATTAACACCAGTGCCAGATTAATATTGATGTCCAGTGTTGATGATTGCAGTCTGTTTCTAAAGCTTAAGCACTTAAAATTAGCCTCATAGCACTTGTATCAGAAACATGAAAAAAAAATTTTTTTTAATAAAACGCTTTGTTCCATTCTAGTAGTGATGTAATACCACATGTATTTTGCTTCATTAAATTTGACGACTGCATGTGTTTGATGAATAATGTTCATGTTATTGATATATCTCTGATCTTAATGTTTGGATAATGTCTGTCCTTTGGTGGACAAACACTGATAGAGCATTTGCTTCCTAACAGCTGTCTTTGAATGCAACACATAAACAATATGCCTATATAGACATTTGTATGTACTAAATATAATTAAAAAAAACATTGTGTGAAACGTATTGCTGCAGACTGTATGTTCTATGATTGATGTACAAAATCAGATCTACATGTAGAGTAAACTGAATATGACCAGAAACAATTTTATCAAATGAAACCGCACTTAATAATAGTAATAATTAATTATTATTGTATTCTTTTTCAGTTGTTTAAATGTATCATCTAGACAGGCTTTTATTGGGAATCTCGAGCTGCCACGAAAAGACTTTTAATGCAGTTCATCTTTTTCACCACATGATGGCGGTAGAAGAACATAGAAACGTCAAATGTTAGCAAATCCCTGTCTTAAATGTGTAAAATGTGCAATCAAAAGTTAGAATAATAAACAAATTCCCATTTTAAGTAATTTCAAATAATTAATCACATTTATATGTTCTATTTCAAATTTCTTATATTTTAATCTTTCTGCTCCTCAAACAATCGATGAAAAATAACACCTACCATATTTCAATAAGCAGCACACCTGTTTTCATTGAAGAATTGTTGCAAATAAATAAACAAAAACAATTTAATAACATGACTGTCAATTAATATACAAAAGTTTAAAGTTTTCACATTTCAGCTCGTACTTGAATATTACAGTGAGAGAGCAATTTTCATATTCAGTCAGAAGAGGGCGCATTATGAGAGTCACGTGTTTCTGTACAACATCATCCTAAAAGCATCCAAGAAAGAATGATTCACTGGTAAAATGTTATAGTAAAATACTAGCAATTTATATGTTTTTTGTATATGGCATTATTTAATTAGAATACACACATCTGTTTTGAATGGCCTTCAATGAAAGATGTCTGTGTAGTTGTGTCTAACCAGCGGAAGCTTACAGACCATGAGAAGAGAGAAATCAAAGTACACCTACAGAATGACCTTCAGAATACATGCACTGTAAATACTTAACAATAAAGTGTAATGAATGTTCTAGTATAATTATAGCAAAATGTTAATGGAAGTAGACCATCTTTTTATGAACAAAAAGATTTTCAATCATCATCAGTATAAAAAAAAACTAAAAAGATAATATTTCACATAACTAATTTAGGAAAATATAGATTTTAGGAGATTATGGAAATATTTCATAGCTAAAGTACAGATTATTAAAATAAATGAAAATGTTTTAAGGCCTTGTTTTTCTATATTCAGTCACTAGTAGGCGCTCTAGCAGGGTCTTTATAGAGAGACATTGTCTGAACAGATTATAAACCCCTCATAAAATACATTAAATATCATTATTTTAAAACTGCAGTCTGTTTACGGATAAAATGTCTTTAAATTTGCAGTTTTTCTCAATCATTTGCTCTCAACTGATCGCTTGCTACTATATTCAAACAAAACAAATATTTTGTTCATGTCAATCAATCAGATTATTGTGCTGAGCTCATATCTTGCTATTTTGCTAGATCATGGGGTTCAACAGACATGTGTGGAAATATGTTAAACCAGTCATGAAGAGAGATGAAGATCAACCTAAGAGCAGAGTGGAATATAAACCATAAAACAGACTTGATTCACACATTTAGAGCTGGAGCTCAACCTTACTGTAAACTCAAACTGTTGGTCTGATTTCAGTCCCTGGGTCTGATGATGATGTCTTGTGTCTCACTTCTTGTAGACCAGGGTCTGTATTCAGTACCGCTGCTCCCTATACTCAGAATACACCGTTTGTGTAGGTCATAAAAGTCTATGCATTACAGCCATAAAACTGTAATTGTTCATCTAGGTGTCAACTATAATGCACAGCTTTTACATTTTTTGATATTCATTAAAATAAACTGTAAATCATATGTAAATTATGCTACTTTTTCACACACGATTGGGCCAAACGCAAATTTGAAGCTCAATAGCATTTGAGGAGAAAGACAGTCATAAAAACAATTGTAATGTGTTCATTCAGGTGTCAGCTATAATGCACACCTTATAACTTTTTAAATATTTATATTTATACATATTTAAGGAAGGGGGTACAATCCTGCAAAGGGCACCCATTTGTCCAACAGCGGCCCTCTATAGAATCCATGTTTTATTATGATTCAAATGCTGGAGTTTTCTCTCCTCTGCAAAAAAAAAAAAAAAAAAAAAAAAAACCTTTGTGGATGCACCTCAACTTTTCGACTACACGGTGGCAGCAGTGGACTAAGTTCAAATTTTATGAATTATGACTTTGCATGATGCATAAAGACAATTGACCAGTAAGGCATCTAAATGTGAACTTTTGGCCCCACACAAAGAAAACTAAATGTAAAAAGCTGAATGCTCTCCAGTGTTTCATGTTCAAACACTAGCCTTACTGCACCTTTAGGTCTCTACAAAAGAGGCTTATACACTTTAAGGTTTACAATGTTCATATGAGCAGTGAATGGAAAAGAAGCCCTTTACACATTACAGAAACCTGCAGCTTTTCTGACTCATTTAAAAACGGATCATCTTATTTTTCCACACCTATAACAGCTGTAAAGTGCACGTTCAGTAAAAATGAGAACATCTCTGTTCCTGCTGTGAATGGTGACAGGTCATTACGTGAGTTTAAAGGTTTTTGAAAAAGAAATTCAGTCATGTTTGTTACCATAATTGTCTTTATGCTGTAACTCTTTATCCTGTGAATGTCTGTTGAATAACTTGTTAAAGCTTTCTAACATCAAATTATTCTGACAGTGTTTCGCTCTCAGAGTTATTGCTGACATTTTTACTGCCTGTCAGATTTATTCTGATAAAACTGTTTTAAAACTTTCAGATATATCCTTTTCAGAAAAGCACAAACTCACTTTTCTTATTGTTTGAATAACATTCCTATACAAAAAACATAGTCCTGATCCTATTCCTAAACCTAACCCTATCCATAAGTGATCCTTTAATCAGAGGTAAATAAGAAGTGAATAAGAATGGTATAGAAGCCCTAACCCTTGTTTTAAGCCTAAACTTGACATTGATTGGTTGACTAAAAATTATGTTCCAGGATGTACAAGAACATCAACATCACGATCCAGGAACATGTTCTTCTTGGTGAATTCACATTTACCAAAATGTCTGCATGATGAAATCAACACATGGCCAGTGGACATCATAAAGCAGCACAGCAACAGCAGCCACGCCCACCAGAGCAGAGCGAGCCAATCGGATCACAGCTTCAGTAAACCCATAGGAGTGGACATAGTCTAAGGATTGAGAGGAAAATAATTAGTCAATTATTTTAAGACTTAGGCTAATGAGTAATAAAATTGGCTTTAACAAGGCAAATGCACAGCTAGTTCTCTTGTGAGCGTTTGTTTTCAGCCAGAAAGGTGGGACGATGTGTGACTGAATCCCCTAAGTTGTAGTTTAGTATGTGTATATCATCATTAATATCCATAACACATACAGTGACGTTTGTGGCTATATTTTGAAAGCAGCTTGTGTGTTACTTTTGTCTATAATGATTTCAAGTTCAGCACCAAAACTATGACCTTTGTCAAAAACAACACATTTAAAGCGTTTTATTTATTTATTTTTTTTTCATAAGGAAAATGATTTGTTTGTTTCATCATATAATGATGATGATGAAGGATTCTGTGGACAGGTGATCACAGGAACGGGGAGATGAGGTGAAAAACACAATAAATACAGGGAAAACATGCCAGTGGTTTATTACAACAGTTTATAAACTCAGAAATATGAGAAAAAAATAAAGATGCAAATGCAAATAAAATTGCACTTGTGAGATACACTAAAAAGTTGCAGTTTTGTGAAACAGAAATAGGATACAGTGTTTGTTAGTTCCCATATTTGAATCAATATTTGACTGAACAGAGAAGCAATGACTTTTGCATCCTTTACTTCATCATCGAAAGTATTTCATTTCAGTTACACTGGTGGTTTAAATCTACTAAAAGTATTTAAGTTGAAGTTTTCATTCTGGGCTGAGAATTTATATATGCCAAAGACCCTGACCAACATGAACAGCAAACAACCACAAATGGTTTTGTTTTTAAATGACATTTGGGAATGTAGATTATACCACAATAACAAAGTGGAAACTTTGCCATAGATGACATGTCAAGGATGAGGAAATGTTCAAAATAACACACCATATTTAAAAATAAAATAATACTCCGTATTAAAAAAAAAAACAAGTGACCATCTTATAATTAAATCATTTTTATTTTCATTTTATCCAAAGCAGCTTTAGTAAAAATCAAGTTACCATATCTTAAATTACTGTTATGCTATTATGAATATTCACTGTAATTTTTTTATACTATATTTAAAATAAGATTATGAAAAGAGGCAGAAATATGTATAATAAAAACGCTCTGCTTACCATAGATTTTAACAATGAAATATTATATTATATAAGCCAACTGAAGAGAGATATCTGACAACAATAAGCGCTATTGTTTTCATGAGCAGTAACATAAGGATAAGATGATTCATACACAAGGAGCAAGGAACTGCAGCCTTTTCATCTACAGTAAAATCAGGTTCAGAGTTCATATACAAATAAGTCTCTGCTGTTTTTGACTTGTGGAGGGTTATTTGAGCAGTCTGTGACCTCTTAAACCAAATGTGTAATGTTTTTCCTGCCTGTCTTTATTATCTCTGACTGGTTCCAAATGTGTTTCAGTTACAGTTTTAGTAAACCAGCTTCAGTTGTGACTCAACCAGTTTCAATATTTGTTCCACAGTTGTGTTTGGTGTTGAGATCGATGAAATACACACCACAGGGAGAGTATGTCACTCTACGCACTGATGCTACTGAACTGCAGAGATATAATGAGATATAATGTGTCTCTGTGGATATTTGGACCTAAAAACACTCATATCACTAAAAACAACCACAAAGAGTCCACAATGAGAGGCTTCAGGATGGTGCTGATGAGAGTTTCAGAGACAGACTCAAGCTGAACTGTATCTCTTATCATCACACACATTAGCACAGAACACAGAGGACTTTATAAAGTAGAAATCGTCATTGAAAATAGGGGTCTCAAACAAGGATTTCATTGTTTAAAATAAAATGGTAAGCAGAGCGTTTTTACTATACATATTTCTGCCTCTTTTCATAATCTTATTTTAAATATAGTTTCAAAAAATTATACATGAATACAGTCGCATTGGAGTGACGTCAACTCCCCCTTGGACTGATTGGCTAGAGGCGCAGCTGTCAATCTAGAACTTGAGTGTCTAGAATGTCAATCTAGAATGTCTATATACTTGGTGACATTGAAGCCCGCCCTGATTTACATTAAACTCAAACTGCAACTTTTAGAAACGCAAGCGCAGAACGTGGAAACAAGAGCAAAGGGGAAAAGACCACAAGCACACAAAAAAATAACATTAGCAGGGAATCTGATTTTGATTCATGTTTCAGTTTTGTGTAATCCAAAAAAAAATCAATTGTTTTTCGGTTTTGTGCGTTATTATTTTACACGTGTTTTAAAATATTTTATTTATGCTTATTATTTTTCGATCTGTGACTACAATACTTTTGGTGGGATTCTAATCCCATACAAACACTTTTGAAAATAAATAGCAATAAATCTACACATGGACTGTGTACTGAACAGAACTTGAGATATTCGGTCACAAGAGAGAGCTAAAGCAGCATCATCTGCATCAGGAGAGTCATATGTTGCTGTGAATCATCAGCAAAAAACATACAAATAAACAAACAACATATATTACAAAATAAAACATTTTCGATTCTTATGTTGCTTGCAAATTCTTTTATTTTACCGGAATACACAAATACTTTTGAGTAGCCTTCAGATGAGGAGGTTGCCTCCTTTCCTCAGGGTGTAGTTATATCATCTACCAGCAGGGGTGAAACAGGCCACACTAACCGAGTAGGGGGAGGCTGCAGACACGCCCCTGTTGTTCCTCATGCGTCCAGTAGGGGGAGGCTGTATATTAGTATATGAGCCTAGTCATCAAAACAGCAGACCATATCTGTATGATAGCAGCAGACATTTTTTGAAGCGATACAAATTGAGGTATGTAAATAAGTTATTTTTGTTGATTGTATTGTAATGATGCAACATTTATTATTTATAAACGATTGATGCGATATCAATTCAAAAGATGGGTCAATAATTTATTTCGAGAGGCAAAAGTACTTGATTGAGTCAGTCTGCCTGACTCAAATTTAGCTAACCACGTGTAGGTTAAGCTCCCCCTAGTCTTCTCTTTACCCGCTCTGTCTCTCTCACTTTTAAAATTAATTACATTTTTATTTTTATCTTGTTGTCTCTCTTTAGGTTGCGTGACATGGCTTCTTCTGGTAAGACCCTGTTTACTCCTTGCATTTAAACATACTCCACATGGTTTCTGGAGCACATTAGAGTGGATAATCACAAATGTGTGATTTTTTTTTGATTTTTTTTTTGACAGTCTATGATGTGAACACACAAAATACACATTTATAGGCATGCATGTATGTATGCAAATCTCTAAGTCTCTGCACAAGTTGAACTGCACACTCACTCAAGTATTTTGTCAAATAATACAAACATATGCCATGCATGATAAAACCTACATTAAAAACTTTGGTGGGTCAATATCACTGTAGGGTGCCTTTTGGTGTCCTGAACATAAATAACTCATTTGCCATGATAACTCAACATACAAATGACTATGAAAGGTGTGTTATATTAGGCTAAGTTTTTTTTATTCATAACAGAAGCATTACTTGGCTCTTTAGATACATTTTCAATATTTTCTTTAGTTTTGTATGAGAGGATGTATGTTGTTTTGCTATGTCCCAGGCACTGCTCATTAAATTTGAATGAGAGTAAAACAGTCAAATGAAAAAAAAAAAATGTTTTCCTATTAGTATTTTGTTAAATAAGATATTACTCAAATTGAGTGTATTGATCATTTTGTAATAAAAACAATATTTTTATTTGATAAAAAAGAAGAGTTTGTCCATGTCCCTTGAATGGTTGTCCAGCCTGTCATATTGCGGAATCTGTCCCTTTAAGAAGAGGCTATCACCATTAGTGACATCATCACAACAGATTTTTTTTTATATCTTCAGTGGCGAGAATTTCAACTGCTGAGGTGAGTAGCAGTTGACTTTTCAACTGACAAATTTTCTTCATATAAGTTTGCTTACTTGGTTTGCCAAAGCTTAACATGTCCACCCTGTCGCCATAAAATATACAGGAAGTGATTAAAATACAATATTTTCAAAATATGTAAGTTTAAATATACCAAATTCTCTTCAACAACCAGACTAACTATTTAGCTAGTCACAGTTTGTTGTAAGCTAATATGCTAATTGAAGCTCAAAATGTCCACCCTGTCGTTGTTAAAAAATGTCCACCCTGTCGGCCACTTAGACTCGATGGGGTGGACATCGCATTCATTTGTACTTAATATTGCAATTTATAGAAATGTTATATTACATAAAATATCAGTGTGATTGAGAATATAATTAGATATTTATTTTTTTAAGTTGAGTAAATGTTTCATTGTCATATTTTGTCATGCTTTTTGTGTTCTGCTTCATGTGTCCACTCCGTTGTGGGCTCGTCCACCCTGTCATCTTGGTTTTTTTAAATAATATTTAAAATAATAATGTAATCATACCTATATAATCCATTGTGCTAGGTGTGGGGGCAATAACATGCAAACAAAAAACTGCGTCCAAATATTCAAATATTTCTCCAAATAAGAAAAAATACATGTGCGAATTGTATGAGTTTCTTTAAAAAAATTTTTTTACATAAAATCTTTTATGTATTTATAATTTGAAAGCAAACAAATAACCCTGTTTAGGAAAGGGACATCATACCTTTCAGAAAGTATAATTTGTATCTTAATAGTGCAATGAAAACACATTTAACTGTAATTTATATGTCCACGACAGGGTGGACATATCTATGCTTTATGCTCTAAAAAATGGCCCATAATTAAAAAAAAAACATTGTGGGAGCTCAGATAATATATTTATTATAGTATTTGAGTGTCTACTATTATGACATGACATAAAGTGAATGGTAAATTAAAATCAAAATGTGTGAGTATTGTGAGGGTTGAAAGGCACTCTATGGTGATATTGACCCTGGTCTCATATGGTTTAAATGTAGATTTTGATTTGAGTTGTTTCTTATAAATGAAATGATCTAATTCTCTAATGTATATCTTAATATACAGTTTTCTTAAAATAGCCATTCCTGACCTGCCTCCCTTAACTGCTAGTAGGTCCTTCATAAAATCACAACTACGAAACAGCATAGTTGTTAAAGCAAATTGCCCTCATTGTCACATTACTATTCAAAAAAAAAAATGTAAGAAAACATCTGGAGAGGAAACACACAAAATCTAGAGACGACATTACAGCAAGCCATCACTTTTATTCTGATTGCATAGACCGAGCTAATGGTGTCTATGCAGTCCAGAAACATTTTCTTTCTTCGAGTGTTCCAATCCATGTTGTGTACAAAATCTGGGGAGCGGAGCAGAATGTAAGATGTGAGTTTCCATCCTGTAAGTGGAGATGGACTTAGCCAGGAGGAGTGGACTAAGCCACTACAAATGCCATCACCTCAGGTCACTAGACTATTGTGGGTCCTTTGCTGATGATCCTTCTCTTTCAGAAAGCACCCTGACAGAAATGGTCAGGCTAAAATAGTTTGGCAGTGAAAGAAAGAGAGATTGCCTACAGAGACAAAGCTTGGCCACCCAAGACAACAAACCCTTGTCTGTAGCGACAGAGATGACAATGCCATCTTTAAAGAGGTGCATTTCAGTGTATGAGCCACATGCATCACCGATGAGATGTTCTGCCACAGATGTGCTGGAAATGTTCCTTTATCAGACCCTCTGCTCATCACATCAAAGGCCAAAATTCTTACAAATACAAGAATTATCCATGGTAAGTAATTTTGTTCCAATAGGATCTATAAAATACATAATGACATCAGTTCTGAATATGTCCTAAAAGGTATTGTAGTATGGCTTAATTTTTTAACATGGTATTTTTCAGACGTTGCCACCTACTCAAAATGTTGCCACCAGTGTGGAATCCACTACAGGTATCAAGAGTGGAAGGATGGCCTGCATAATTTTAATACCAGTGTCATTCTTGACCTCCCTTTATGCCTACATCTTCGAACATGCTACAGGTTAGGCTATCTTAAATAATTGACCATTATCTCTAGTAAAAGTAATGCTTTGCAAGGTTTTTCAAGAAGTGGATAGCAATTATTGTTTGTGTTATCTTAAATCATAGGTCCACACTGCTGTCGGGAGAGTGGTTCAGTGTCTGGAGGTCACTATAGGGGAACAGTTTCCTCCAGCCAAAACAGTGCTCCATGCCTATCTCCATTTTGAGGCACTCACAGGTCACGAGTATGAATACTCTTGTGTGACATGTGGGGATCATCCACCCATTGTCATCATGGATCTCCACAAAAAGGGAGCATTCAACATGTCATGTAAGTGTGTTGGCATTGATCAATTTGAAATGATGTGCTTTGAGCAAATAAATCATTCTGAGTGATTAGACACTGCTTGTGCATATTTAGCCACAGGAGGCTTGTACCTAATTTTCTCTATTATACAGGTCGTCTTATTAATATTTTTTCCTTTCTGTATGTTGTTAGTGAGTGACATCAAACCACCACCAAAGGATTTCAATGGACACATGGATATGGATGACTTTTGGGATAAACTGGCCCTGCAAATGATTGGTCGTGGCTTTGTAAAAATAATTCTCTTGCTTTTATGTGCCTCTTCTTGACATTTGGAATGCTATTTACATTATTGAACATTTTGCTTTTTATGTTATTTAAGAACAGAGCGACAATCCCTTCACTGTCCACCCCAATTACCACTGTTGGGCACCATGGATTGGAAGAAATACACCAGTCAAGTCCAGTCAATGCCTTGACACAGAGTTCCAAAAAATCCACCAACCCAAAGAAGCTGAGCTTTGTGAAATAACTGTCTCTGAAGATAGACTTAAAAATGAGCTTTATAAGAAAAAGGTCAATATGATTTAATTTCTAATTTCTGCGACTAGTGTGAAGTGTTTCTTTGGCTAAGGAACATGTAAGTATTTTTGTTGCAACTGTATTTTGATTGGTTTTAGGTATCAGTGATAAGGAAACTGTGCAGGGAATGTGGTATTGTTGGCATTGGCTTTAAAAAGTGACCTCTTAGAGAGGCTTTCATCTGAGATGAAATCTAGACAGACTTACGACAAAGTATCCGAAAAGATTCGGGGTGCCTCTGCTAAGAAAAAAGATTTGGGGTGCCTCTGGTATGTTTGGGACTGCCACTTTACCTTTGTAGGCCTTATACTTTTATTACTGCTGCCTGACATAGATGTTTTTTTCCTAGGAGGAAGGGCTGTGGTCATGTGCCCTTGTGGAATTGTGTATAGCATCAAATGCTGTTTGCGCGCAGAGAGTCCGAGGGACTTTGCAGATGTCCTCCTCTCATGGAAACACATACCCAACGTAGTCCTCTATGATTTCGCACGGGGACTGGCCACACACACCAATCTTTGCTATCCTGAGACGTTAATCTTCACGCCACATGAAGGTCCTCTAGCTGACCCAACAGATGGCAACATAAAGATGGCAAAGGAAGGAAAGCTGAAGATCTCCTTGCCATGGCTTAGTATAAAAAAACAAGTCCCAGACAGCCATGGCCACCCAATTACAGGCTCAGCAGAGCACTATGTCCTTAATGACAAATTTCATGAAGACAATTCAAAAGTGAACGGGATGCTCTCCGGAAGATTGGTCTTGTAGCCCAACTTGCTGGTAAAGTGAATAGCCAGGCTGCGGAGCAGTTCTTTAGCAAATTAAAGAAAAATAATTACTTTCTAAATATGACCCTTCCATCAACCAACGTCTTCCTCATGAGAAGTATCATCCACCACCACAACAGCCAGAAGAACTTGAGAAGACTAGAGGCCTTCAGAAAGTTATTTGGGAAAGTTAAGTGGTGCTGAACATCAACCACCAGGCTGTTCTTGGTAATGTTTGAATTACTGCAATATCACTTTAGAATTGGTTTTATATATTACTTGTACAGATGTTGTCATGTACCAATATTTTGTGTTATCCAATTAAGCTGTTTCAGAGTCCTCTACTCAATCTGGTGCAACAGACGTTTGCCAAGTGACCAGTAAGTAACACAGTAGAGGATCAAGCCACTTTATGGCACTTGTTTAGTCTGTTATTGCTAAGCATTGCAAATTACAATGTAATGTTTCCTTATTTGCATGTGGTCCGCTATTATATCATCTTTTAATATCAAACTCATCAATTAACCCTTTTATATCAACATCTGATATACACTGTACTTGATTTTGACGCCTGCATCTGTCATTTTATTGTTGTAATTATTCTATTGCATTTGTATTCTGTGTCATTAACTAATAATCTAATTTGCATGCCTTACAGACCTTAGTGGCTCAAAGGCAACAGTGGATTTGCCAGACTTTGATGCCCCTGTTACAGGTATGGGTATGGATAAAGTAATTGCACTAACTTACAGTAATTTTCCATTGTAGTTCACTATTCATGACCGAGATTGTTTAATTTTATTCTCATAGAAACCTCTGCAGATGTGAACATGGAGGAAGTGGATGAGGATATGATTGTGATGGCCTTTACTGGGTTTTTGATACGTGGACTGTGTGCGTGCATCAAATGTAAGTTGATAGTTGCTATATGCTATATATATATATATATATATATATATATATATATATATATATGGTTTCATAACATTTGTTTATGTTTGTCATACTTGTAACTGATGGCAGTGTTGTTATTCTTTTATAGTAACCACACATCTTGATCCACATGTTGAGCCATCAAATAAAAGCAACTAAAGGAATTTTGTGCATTCTCATCGATGCCCCACAGTGATTATTATTTTACCAGTTTTTAACAAACTTCAAAACATGTCTCCTAAAGACCCTGCTGTAGCGCCAACTACATGACTGAACATGAAAAAACAAGGCCTTAAAACGTAACTTTGTAAATAATGACATCACTTTTGTGAAGTGTATATTAACTTTTTAAAATGTACATGGGGTACACTTTTTTTTTCTTCTAAATTACATATAATACCACAGTTTGATCCTTTTTTTTTTTTTACTCAGATTTGATCTGATCATCATAACTAGATCATCTCCTGTGAAAAAACATTCAATATATTGTTCATTGATTTGTGTGTTAATAATTTGTGTTTCATCACCAAACTTTGATTAAATGTCTTTGTCGTCTTTCATAGTGATGGGGATTGAACTCATCTTTGTTTCCAGAGACAGTTTTATCATATACGACCCGGACCACAAAACCAGTCAGACGTTGCATGGGTACATTTGTACCAATAGCCAAAAACAAAGGTCAAAATTATAGATTTTTCTTTTATGCCAAAAATCATTAGGATATTAAGTGAAGATCATGTTCCATGAAGATACTTTATACATTTCCTACTGTAAATATTTCTGATTAGCAATATAAATTGCTAAGAACTTCATTTGGACAACATTAAAGGCAATTTTCTTAATATTCAGATGTATTATTTATTTTTTTCTAGATTTTCAAATAGTTTTATGTTGGCAAAATATTGTCCTCTCCTAGAAAACCATACATAAATGGAAAGCTTATTATTTAAAATAAATGGACATTCATAATACTTGCATTTTTGAGCATTTTCTTGTATATGTATTTTCAGTGGCTCGTGTTGTGTGTTGTTTTCTCTCTTCTCTTCTGGTTAGTCCTCTATGGGGAGGCTGCAGACCTGGAGCCGGTAGATATAGGCCCCAAGCAGTTTTACGCCCCTGTTGTTCCTCATGCGTCCAGTAGGGGGAGAAGGAAATACGGCGAATAACACTATATGGGGAGGCTGCAGAGCAGACCTATGACCTACTGTAAAATGTATTATTTATTTATAAGCTGTTTTTATATACAGGAGACTGACTGATTTATGATGTTGTGAATTTATATGAAGCTATATTTAGATATTAAACATATTCAGGCCATTAGACATACAGTACTGTGTAATCATTTGCATCCTAAATGAAATATCTGCTGTACAATTCACAATTGGTCGTCATACAGCTACAAAACATGTCCTACATAGCATTTTATGAAGACAAACACAATTTAACCCTTTTCTAAAATTCCAAGGGTCCTTTAAAAGAAAGAGACAATATTGTTGTTCACAAAAATTTTTATTAACACCATGACTTTTATTTCTTAACAGCATGACTCCTGTAGACTCTCCTATGGCTTGCCTCTCTTCTTTTATTGTTTTTTTATTCTGCTGTCAAAGTGCTCCCGCTCACTGATAAAAATAAAGCAAAAGTTGCATAGTGGTAGAAACAATGGTTGATTATAAATATTTCCTTTATAGGATCCTTACAGTAGCTTGCGTCAATGACAGGTCCTCGCAGGAATTTCTCCTCAGCCTCCAAGATGAACATGTTCCACAACAGCAAGAGCACAAGAAAGAATTGAGATTTATCACTGCCCAAATAAGCCAAGCATCATTTTGCATGTTTAGTTTTTTGTTGTTGTTGTTGTTGTTGTTTTTTTACAACAAAATCAAAAGTGCCTTTTCTATATTAAGCACAAAACGATTATTTTTAGCGCAATGGTCTAGCATTATGGATAAACTATTTGACATTAAAAACAATGTGAATATGACACCATGCAGAGCACAACTAACACATTAGTCCTACCTCTGGAAAAAGGACATCCATAATAAATCTGATCTGGTCACTGTGGGTGTGTGTGGGTGTACTGTTCAGAATTGAAGTCAGGTGAGTGGAGATAATATCAATTTGTTCCTGATCTTCAATGAACAATGGCACAGGCATTTTCTTTATGGAACACTTGGAAAAAGTGTCAAGCCACTGTGATTTTTTTTTTGTCCATTGATGATGGACTTTGCAGAGAAAATTGAAAATGACATTAAAAACATTTCCATGCATGTGTAAGTTGTTTATTTACTAGACAAGCTATTGGTTTAGAATGCAGTTAAAAAATGCATTCTTGATGCATGTACCTGAATGTGGTTATCGGCTCATCTTGCCACAATGAAGTCCACCAGAGCCTGGTTGGATAATTTTCGGTTCCTCCTGGCAACAACATGTTGTGGCAAGTCATGTGTTAGTCCTGGAAAACTCCTGTAAAGTGGTCGTAATGCATTTAGCAGACACTTTTATCCAAAGCGTCTTACAGTGCATTCAGGCTAACAATTTTCACCTATCATGTGTTCCGGGGAATCAAACCCCCCCCCCCAACCTTACACTTGCTAATGCAATGTTCTACCACTGAGCTACAGGAACACTTCAAGATCTTGTGAAAAATAAGTGAAAATTTCACTTACTTACTTTTTTATTTTGGAAAAGTTTTTACACTAATAAAAAACCTGAAACAGATATTCTAGAAATTTCTAAATGTAAAATATTTTTTTTCAAAACAGTTTTATCAAATGAGGGTAAATAAGTCTCTCACTTCTGTCCCTTTAAACCAGTTTACAGCAAAGACAGCACGAAGGACTGGATGCACATGATAAATATTCTGCAATTAAGAAAACAGACAAAAGAAATAGCACTGTAAAACCCGATAAGTAAACTTTACTCAAACCGTTTGAGTAAATAGATTGCCTTGATTTAAACCATGTAAGTTTTAAAACTTTGCATTTAAGTAATTAAGTGATTAACTAAGTGCTGATTGAGAATTAGTGATGAACAGCTGCTGTTAACAAACAGAATCACTGAAGAAAAGAGAAACACATTGCAGATTTTCCTTCTATCATGCAGGCTGTCCTTACACAAATTGTGATTTTCTCGGTTGGTGATTCTTCTTGTTAACATCAGGTGTCTTCAATAGTGGTCAATCATGACCCAATGAACTTCTTAATTATCTCATTAACTTCATCTCTGCTTCAGTGTTTTACTTTTAACACTGCTTTAGTGTTTATATGAGTCCACACTCAGAATGTTAAATTAACACTGGAGATTTTGCTGTGTATGACTATAATAGTTGCTTTTATAATTTTGAACGCATCAGTGTGGATACAGCTGTCGGATATGTAATCGATGCCAGCAGAGGCAGCTGCCCCATGAAATCCATGCGGGCCAGATGTGGGACAGATCTGGACCGAAACAGCTTGCTGTCTGGGTCTCCAGAGTCGTGGCGTTGTCATCAGGCAGGATTTCAGGGTTTCAGAGGTGTTGCTGTTGCAGCAGGCCGACGTGAATTCTTGAAACATTGTGTAAATGAATGTAGAGTGTTCCAATCTGCAGATTTTTTTAATGACTGTAATATGTGGGTGGAGATCAGAGGTGGGAAGTCCAGGTGCCAAAGAGTAAAAGTCCTGCCATATTTTTGTTCCACCCATGAACTCATCAGCCGATTTCATCAGAGGAGGAACCAAGTCATTCCTTCCAAGTCACAAACGAGTCTTGAGTCAAGTCCCAAGTCCTCAAAGAGTTAAAGTTAATGAGATAATTAAGTGACTAATTAAATGATGACATTCGTGATGAACATCTGCTGTTATTGAGAATTACAGAGGAAATTGAGTAATGAGCTACAGAGAAAGATCTAGCACAACATGTCAAGGGTCAAGAGCACAATTAAATCAAACACTGATCTCCATGATGGTGGCATCTTTTTAACCAATAAAACATCAACATCTGATCCTCTGTAACTCAGTGCATTTCTTCTGGGCTTTTGGTTTACAACAAATGTGTTTTAGAAACACACGGTTATAACAGTAAGAGAAAAAACTAAGACAGAAATCAAGGGTCAAGAGCCCAACTAAAGCAAACACTGATCTCTAACATGGTTACTTCAAATGAAACAATAAATCAACATCTAAACCTTAGTTCATTCTCAATAAGATCTTCTGTAGACGTCTGACAGAAATAAAGTCAGTCTGGTTATTAATAAGTGGAGCTGGTGATGCTGTTTGTGGGGTTGTTTAATCAGATCTTGAGAGATTTCATGTATTTTATTTCAGTTGATTTCATCTAAGACTGTGTCTGAAGTCAGTTGTACAGAGGTGGACTTCCCACCTCTTTACAAAACTTGTCTCTTAAGGTACAAATCACAAGGGTACAGCACCAGTGACAAGCTATTGTACCCCTAAAGGTACAATTATGTACTTTATGTACTTTTCTTATGCGCTGTAACTGCATATGACCAGATATAGTTTAGGGGGAGAAACACTTAAAATAAAATACATTTCTTGTGTTAGCTGAAATCACAAACACCCAGGGAGCTATAAAATCTGCCATGAAAAGACTTTTAAATGCACTTCATCTTTCTGAGCACATGATGGCAGTAGAAGAAAATATAAAATATATAATTTTAGTAAGTGGGATATGGTCCCTGTCTTGTATTGTAATTGTGCAAATTGTGCAAGAAAATTATTTTAAAAATAAATAAAAACAAATAGAAAAAACGTTTACAGTTAATAAACATTGCTATTTTAAATAATTTTAATTCACATTTCTATTTTCTATTTCATATTTTTAATTTGTTCTAAACTTTTGGTTTATCAAAAAAATAAAAAATAAACTTTCAAAACACCACATAATTTTACAATTGAATAGGCAGCACATATTTTCAGTGAAGAATAAGAGGGAAAAGGATGACGAAGAGGGTAATTTTGTGGTAAAGCAAACATTACAAGATAAATATTTCAACATCATTGTCAATCATTATAAAATGGATCAAAGAAGCAAAGTGATTAACATATTTCCAAAATCAGCTCCTAAAGGACTGAAATGTCAGAGTAAAGAGCGATTTTCATATTCAGTCACAAGAGGGAGCTACAACCAGCTTCATCAGGAGAGAGAAAGAGACAGAGTATGAGCTCTGCATTCATCCCATCCACACACACACGTCAGCAGACACACACACACACACACACACACACACACACATACACACATACACACATAAACACGGGGAGCAGTTGGGGGTTAGGAGCCTTGCTCAAGGGTCTCACATCAGTCGTGGTACAGAGCACTTTACATTCACTCCTCTCAACTTCAATCCCTGTTAAGAAATAAAATATAATATAATGAAATATTTCCAGCTTCATATGTTGCTTGAAAATACATTTCTTTCATCAAACTACATATATTTGTGTGAATGGCCTTCAAAGAAGAAGAAGCCCTGTGTCTCCAGATGTGTAATAATAACATCCACCAGCAGAGGAGATCATGGACCGGAAGAGAAGAGAGAAAACAACACACACCATGAGACATGATCATACAAGAACTGTCCTTCAGATATTATATATCATCTCAAAACAGAGGAATTACATTTTTTTTCAATTGCTAACAAGCGCTTAACCATACTTCAGATACTTTTTCTAAACTTTGAACACAGACTCACACCCACAAAACACAATTGGCCAAATGGATAATTTTCTTCTCAAAAACACATTTTGTTAAATATATACTAAATCTTCATTTCAAAATAGAACGCATCTTTCTCTGCACACACCAACTTTACCAAAACACTGGAAATCTGACTCAAAATTAAATTATTCTGTCAAAGAATAACACTTGTTTTCACCTCAAAAGGTACATGCAGTCAATCAAAGTACACCAGGTTTCAAAATACTGGCTATTGTTGACATTACAAAAACTGCATAGACTTTTCAGTCTCAGTTTTACAGGTATTTGCATGCAAAACTTGCAATCCACTATTTAACACTAAATTTCTTGGTTAGGAACTGTATGTCCAAATGTACAGTAAAGTTCACATTCAAAAGCATTCCAGTAAAAAAGCTATTTTTTTCCTTTACTGTTTACTGCCGGAGGTACAGTAGAAACACGGTATGATAGAACAGAAAAGGTTTGACAGTATTGCTTACAGTGAACAAAATATCCATGAAACACATAAGAGCATTCTGAACAAAAAACAACAACAGCAAAAAGCCCAGATAAAAGGGGGGGGGGGGGGGGGGCAATCTCTCACTGCTCCTGCTCCTCTCACCGCATCTCTCACTGCTCCTGTTCCTCTCACTGCATCTCTCACTGCTCCTCTCACTGCTCCTCTCACTGCTCATGCTCCTCTCACTGCTCCTGTTCCTCTCACTGCATCTCTCGCTGCTCCTCTCACTGTTCCTCTCACTGCTCATGCTCCTCTCACTGCTCATGCTCCTCTCACTGCTCCTCTCACTGCATCTCTCGCTGCTCCTCTCACTGTTCCTCTCACTGCTCCTGCTCCTCTCACTGCTCCTCTCACTGCTCATGCTCCTCTCACTGCTCATGCTCCTCTCACTGTTCCTCTCACTGCATCTCTCGCTGCTCCTCTCACTGTTCCTCTCACTGCTCATGCTCCTCTCACTGCTCATGCTCCTCTCACTGCTCCTCTCACTGCATCTCTCGCTGCTCCTCTCACTGTTCCTCTCACTGCTCCTGCTCCTCTCACTGCTCCTCTCACTGCTCATGCTCCTCTCACTGCTCATGCTCCTCTCACTGTTCCTCTCACTGCATCTCTCGCTGCTCCTCTCACTGTTCCTCTCACTGCTCATGCTCCTCTCACTGCTCATGCTCCTCTCACTGCTCCTCTCACTGCATCTCTCGCTGCTCCTCTCACTGTTCCTCTCACTGCTCCTGCTCCTCTCACTGCTCCTCTCACTGCTCATGCTCCTCTCACTGCTCATGCTCCTCTCACTGCTCCTCTCACTGCTCCTGCTCCTCTCACTGCTCCTCTCACTGCTCCTGTTCCTCTCACTGCATCTCTCACTGCTCCTCTCACTGCTCCTCTCACTGCTCATGCTCCTCTCACTGCTCCTCTCACTGCTCATGCTCCTCTCACTGCTCCTCTCACTGCTCCTGCTCCTCTCACTGCTCCTCTCACTGCATCTCTCGCTGCTCCTCTCACTGTTCCTCTCACTGCTCCTGCTCCTCTCACTGCTCCTCTCACTGCTCATGCTCCTCTCACTGCTCCTCTCACTGCTCATGCTCCTCTCACTGCTCCTCTCACTGCTCCTGCTCCTCTCACTGCTCCTCTCACTGCTCCTGTTCCTCTCACTGCATCTCTCACTGCTCCTCTCACTGCTCCTCTCACTGCTCCTGCTCCTCTCACTGCATCTCTCACTGCTCCTCTCACTGCTCCTCTCACTGCTCCTGTTCCTCTCACTGCATCTCTCACTGCTCCTCTCACTGCTCCTCTCACTGCTCATGCTCCTCTCACTGCTCCTCTCACTGCTCCTGCTCCTCTCACTGCTCCTCTCACTGCTCATGCTCCTCTCACTGCTCCTCTCACTGCTCCTGCTCCTCTCACTGCTCCTCTCACTGCTCCTCTCACTGCTCATGCTCCTCTCACTGCTCCTTTCACTGCTCCTGCTCCTCTCACTGCTCCTCTCACTGCTCCTGTTCCTCTCACTGCTCCTCTCACTGCTCCTGCTCCTCTCACTGCTCCTCTCACTGCTCCTGCACCTCTCACTGCTCTTGCTCCTCTCACTGCTCCTGCTCTTCGCCCTGGGCCCCTTGCTCTTACTCTTCCTCGTCCATACATTACAGTGTTTGTCTTTTTCTTTTTCCAAAAACATCATGTCCTCCTTTTATTGTATAAGTGTCAATGTAATAGAAAAAAATAACCCCTGCACAGCAAAATCCCCAGTGTTAATTTAACACTCTTGAGTGTGGACTCATATAAACACTAAAGCAGTGTTAAAAGTAACACTGAAGCAGAGTTGAAGTTAATGAGATAATTAAGAAGTTAATTGAGTTATGATTGACCATTATTGAAGACACCTGATGTTAACAAGCAGAATCACCAAACGAGAAAATCACAATTTGTGTGTCACCATTATAGTGGTCAGTGTTTGATTTAGCTGGGATCTTGACCCTTCAGTTATTATCTTTAGTTTTTATGTGGCTGTGGTGACTGAATTATATCATACAGACAGACCACAGCAGAGGCAATCATGTGTGCCATTGATTGTGGTTTGAGCTATTTGTTATAGAGTGACCTGAATGCTTGAGTTTAGGTTTCTTTACTGCATTCATAAATTAAGTGAAAAAGAAAAGTAAGCAACTCAGCATTTCTGACATAGTATGACATGTTTTTAATCGTTAGTGCTACGTAAAAAAAAAAATATTTTGTTTAGACACACAGACATCAGGAATCAGCGTGAGCATCCCAACAACGGTGACCATCAAAAAAGCATGTTGTAGCCAATAAAAACTCATCCATGGCTCCCATCATGCATTGCGGCATGAATAAATTATGAGAATCTGTCTTTTTAACTTTTTATTCTAACTATATTTTATTTTTGCTGTTTTTATGTTCATTTTTGTATCTAGTTTTGTGATGTTCAGAGTTGGTCTGTTTATCTGAATATGCTGTTTGTCACCATTGTTGAGATTCATACGCTGATTATTGTTATCTGTGTGTGCCTAAAATTAAAATTCTTTAATAAAAAAAATCAGAATCACTTGCAAGAGATACCTACAAAATGTATAGAAAATGCAGATTTTTTCATTGTGGAATCAAAGCTGTGACAATCAATAATGGAAGTTTTACTTTGAGAAAAAACTGTAAATGAGTTCAGTGACTCATGTCAAACAACGAATACATTAAAACATAATCATCAACACGCAATGATTCTTGCTCTTGGTTTGACAAACAAACTTTAAAAGTAAAAAGTTACAAGCTAAGATCCCAACTAAAGCAAACACTGACCACTTTAATGGTGATACACAAATTGTGATTTTCTTGTTTGTGATTCTGCTTGTTAAAATCAGGTATCCTCAATAATGGTCCATCATAACTCAATTAACTTCTTAATTATCTCATTAACTTCAACTCTGCTTCAGTGTTACTTTTAACACTGCTTCAGTGTTTATATGAGTCCACACTCAGAGTGTTAAATTAACACTGGGGATTTTGCTGTGTGCCATTGAGTCTAAGCCAGATTGGAATCAGCTGTGGTTGGCCCAATTTACACAACATAAATCAACTAAGATATATTGTTTTTGAACTGATATCATCGCGGAAGCAGAGGTTTTTATACTGTATCTAAGGTTTGGAACATTGTTTTTGCTATTGTGGGATGTTGTGTGTTAACATTTGTAAATACTACAAAAACGATCCATAATTTTGTTGGGAGGTATAGCTTGTCTGTTCAGAAAATGTAAGCATTGTGGAAATGTGTTCAATGACTCCATATTGTGTGAAAACGACATGAAATGTGTGAATGGTATGGCCACAATAGACAGATGCTGTGCTAATTGTGTTTAGAGTTTTGAAAATGTGACAACTGCTTGGACAAATGCTTGTTAGCGACTGAAAAAACTGTAATAACCTTCACTATGAGTTCAGTGAGGAAACTGAGCTGCTATATAACAAGTCTGCTGATATTTCCTCATCAAACACAGATCACTGAATAATACACTCAGATTTTCACAGGAGCTTCGAGTGATGATGATCAGATCAAATCTGAATTAAAATCAAAAAACAGGATCATCTGGTGATCAAAGAACTCATAAAATAATTTAGGTATGTATTTGAAATGTATTTTTAACATTACAGAAATATTAAATAGTTTTGTTTTCACAAATCAGTTTTCAAGGCCTTGGACACTGTCAAATAATCTTATTTTGTCTCTAGTTGGCGCTCAAACAGGGTCTTTAGAAGAGATGTACTTTCTGTACTGTCACACAGTGACATTAAACATCAACTGTAAATGGTGATATATTATTATTCAAAAGAGTAATTCTGCAGAAGTGAGTCATATTGAGTCATCAGGATTCATTTCTCTCTTCAGTCAACACAGATGATCCTGATCCTGAACAAGCTCTCATTATCTCTGTACTGCTTTGTCAAATTGTCATATTCAGTCACTGTTAAAATTTGATATATCAGCCTGATTTGATTATGTTATATAAAGCTCACTTTTTTTTTCACATCCATAAAAGTAAAAGTATCAGGACCTTTTTGGCTTCTGAGAGCTTCAGTTTCTTAAAGCACTGTTTATGAGCTTTTGTTTTAGCAGATTTAATGCATTAAATCTTTTCCTGTGGTGATTCAGTGGCTGATGAAGCTAGTGTTGGCGGTTTAGTTGTTCTGTGGAGTTTGATGATGGTTTGTGGGAAGAGAAAATCCACTGGAAAAAACAATGACTTTAAGATCTGAACACAGTAAAGATACTTGACTAGACCAAACATCTGTGGATGGGGTTAAACAGACATGAATGCAAAATGTGCTAAAATAGTTGTGATGAGAGATAAAGATCAACCAAGAGCAGAGTGGAAAATAAACTGAAGAAATGACTGAAGTTAACAAGTTTATTTTTGTGACTGTGTGACTGTCTTCGGTTTTTCTTCACAGCTTCTGTCACACTCATCTTTTTTTTCACTCGTGGTCAGCATCTTCCTAGAACTGATTAACAGTATGTTTTCAGCAGAAACACCCACAGACATGAGAACAATGTTTGTCACCTTTTAAAATACATTTTGAAGGTTTGTATTCACTACAAGTTTTCTCTCCTGTTCATCCTTTTCATTTGGTAATTGCATTTAAGTGATAATTATTTATCTATTTATGTATTATTCACTTATTTATTGTGCAATAAAAGGCCTAGTGTCTGATGTATTTTCTTGTTAAAAGTGTGTGCTAAATTAAAATTGTAAGTATAATAGAATGATGGCCAGTAGGATATTATATTTTGGGATGTAGTATATTTGATTAATCATGAGGTGAATGCACGACTGTGCAAGTAATATTCACTCTTCAAGACTACAGTTGACGTTAGATATGTCACTTTGAAAAAAAAATATGTTAAATGCATCAGTATAAATGTAAAACCAAATCAGCGAGTAACAGAAGGCCAGATCTGAGTGACAGCAGAACAGAAGCATGTTGTGTTGAGTCTGTGTCCAAACCGAATGTTCGTCTGTCACAGTTAACAATAATAAGGCTGAAAAGTCTAAATCTAGATGTTTATTTGATAATAATAAAAATAATATTATTAATAATAACAACAATAATGTAACTTGCTTCTGTATTTGCAAATAAAGTATGTTTAGTTTATGTAAAGCATTCAGATTCAGATCTCTTGGTGAAATTCTTCTCTTGTGGTGACTGATGAAGCTGTTGTCACTGGTTTAGTTGCTCTGTGGAGTTTCTTTGTGATTTGTGGAGAGCAGAAAACCATTGGACCAAAACCAAACTAAATCAAACAACAGTTTTACAAGCTGCAGGACAATGGAGATACTTGATCAGGCCAGCGTCTAATATAAACTGAAGAAATTACAAATGTTCACACATTGTTAAAACCCAGATTTGGGAGGATCGTGTGCAGATGTTTGTGTTGTGTACAACAAATTCCGATCTGTGTCAGATTTGAGCAAAAAATTTGTTTTTTTGTTTGTTTATTTTTTTGCCATGCAGCTACAGCTCTCCCTCATAAGTTCTGTTGCTATGTTTCTTCATTTAATTCAGCTCAAATGGCTTAATATACAATTTGTAAACTTGTATTTGTGAATGTGAGAACATAAGTAGCACACTAAAAAATTAGGGGAAGAAATCAAGAAGATATAGAGACAGTAAGTCAAAAAAACAACCGAAGTGGGAAGGAAATTGAAAACAAAAAGACTAAAGCAAACTGATACATGGATAATACTGTTAACATATAATTGGCACTTTTTAGCAGGCTGCTAATATGTTTTACACTATGCTAATACAGATAACATAATAATAATAATCAATAATAATAATGATGTAATAATAATAAATAATTCATAACAGAGGGCTTTCTGGGTACTCAAAGCGCTTTACATGAAGGGGGGGGGGGGGGGGGATCTCCTCAACCACCACCATGTGTCCCACCAAACTGTCATTAGCATGATTTAAGCATGCTATGTTTTAGCACTTTGCTTATCAATGCTAACATGATATTGTTAGCATATTTAGCATGCTAGCATATTGTTTACATATTTTAAACATGTTTTAACATACCATACTTTTAATACTTAGCTAATCACTATTAGCATGTAGCTATTCACTGCTAGTATGTGCAGCATGTTGTGAGGCATATTTTCTAGCATGAGTAAAAAAAACAACTCATGATGTTCTGATGCAAAGATATAGGTTTTGCCAAATGGTTGCTGGGGTACTCTGTTTGGTAGCCAAATAGTGTCTTGCAGCTGCCAGTGATGTTCCTTTTAGGTTTAGGATGCTAGGGTGTGGCTAGGAAGCAGTTAAGGTGATTCATGATTGGCTATTTGCTTCCCTGAGTCAAACAAGCTCCACACCCACATTCCCACGAAGCTGTGATCCAAATATATCCATATGGGCCTTTTATAATGGCAGTCTATGGGATCAGGTGCTCTAAATGGTTGCTAGAGCATGGCTTGATAAATTTACAGTGATCCCTAGAGTCTGATTGGTTGGCTGACTAAAATTAGAATGAGTAACGTGAAAAAGTTTGTACAAGTATGTGAGCTAAAAATAGTGATGCTTTGCCTTTGGCAAATGCTGCTATTGTGTGGCAAAACTCAGTGATCGGTTGCTAGGGTGCTTCTAGGTGGTTGCTAGTGTTTTATAAGTTGTTGCTAAGTGGTTGTTAGGGAAATTGCTATGGTAATCATGGTGGTTGCTAGGGAATTCTGGATGGTTGCTATGGTGTTGCTAGGCAGTTTGCTAGGCTAGGGTGTTCTAGGCTGCTGCTAGGGTGTTGTGTGTGGTTGGTAGGTGTTGCTAGCAATGTTAATTTCATTGACAAATAATTTCCTTCATAATGTTCGTCAACAAAAACATTTCACTGGTGAGGAATCTTAAGGGGCTGGAGCATTGTGGTTGGGCAGTGGTTGAAGTCAGGGGGTCCGATGACCCAATCTCTGAAACTGGCCTTGGGGATGTGGAATGCAACTTAGCTGGCGGGGTAGGAGCCTGAGCTTGTGCGGGAGGTTGAGAGATACTGATGGAGATAGTCGGGCTCACCTCCATGTTCAGCTTGGCTTCTGGAACCACACCTCTTGAGAGAGTCTGGACTCTCTACCACTCTGGAGTTGCCCGTGGTGAGGCGGCAGTTGGTGTGGGGTTGCTCATAGCTCATCAGCTATCGCCATGTGTTGGAGTTTACCCCGGTGAATGAAAGGGTCCCTTCCCTATGCCTTCCCTAGGCCAGCGGTTGATGATTGACGTTTGGTCGTTTTGTCTGACCTCCGGCCATATGTCTTGGACATTAGGTAAAGAGAGGGGCTGTCAACTGATCACCACCTGGGGGTGAGTTGGATCCAATGGCGGGGGTGGAAGCTGGACAGACTCTGCGGACCCAAACTTATTGTGAGGGTCTGTTGGGAATTTTTGGTTGAGCCCCTTGCCAAAGATTTTCATCCCCCACCTTTTGTCTCTTTTGCAGATTATGTTGTCATGTTGGCTTCATCAGGCCAGGACCTTCAGCGTGTGCTGGGACGGTTTGCAGCCAAGTGTGAAGCGGCTGGGATGAGAATCAGCACCTCCAAGTCCGAGGCCCAGGTTCTCAGCCAGAAAAAGGTGGCTTGTCCCCTTCAGGTTGGTGGAGAGCTTCTGCCTTAAGTGGAGGAGTTAAAGTATCTTGGGGTCTTGTTCACGAGTGAGGGAAGAATAGAGCGGGAGATTGACAGGCAAATAGGTGCAGCTTCTGCAGAGATGCTGAACTGCAAGGCGAAGCTCACGATTTACTGGTCGATCTATGTTCCTACTCTCACCTATGGCCATGAGCGGTGGGTTCATAACTGAAAGGACAAGATCCCGATACAGGCAGCCAAAATGAGCTTTCTCCATAGGGTGGCTGGGCGCTCCCTTAGAGATAGGGTGAGGATCTTGGCCAAACGGGAGGAGCTCAGAGTAGAGCCGCTGCTCGAGCATCTGTCCCGGTTGCCTCCTGGACGTCTTCCTGGGGAGGTTTTCTGGGCACGTCCCACCGGGAGGAGGCCCAGGGGAAGACCGAGGACACGCTGGAGGTACTATATATCTCGGCTGGTCTGGGAATGCCTCGGTATCCCCCAGAAGAGCTAGAGGAAGTATCTAGGGAAAGGGAAGTCTGTGCGACTCTGTTTAGACTGCTGCCTCCGTGACCCGGCCCCAGATAAGCGGAAGAAGATGGATGGATGGATGGATGTTGTGTGTCACCTCAGTTAAATTGTGTCTATCATGATAAAACCTTAATATGAAATATTTATAATGAGTTTGGAAATGAGTGGAAATTTTGGAGAAATGCTTAAGACCTATTAAGCTCAAATGCTATTTTGGGGATTTCCGTTTTTCATTTTCCTTCCTAAATGCTATTTTGGGGATTTCCGTTTTTTCATTTTCCTTCCTAATTTAAAAAGCTTCCCATTCTTTCCTGCAATGGTGTAAACACCGAAATTTGGTATCATTTTAAAGGAAACCCTTTGAAATTATATAAAACTGCTGAAATTGATAAAAATTACAATATATGCTGTCTGTGTTATAATAAATAGGGGAAAAAACAAGGCGCTTTTTTATTTTATTTGTATAAACTCAAGTTTGAAATAGTATAGCTCAGGCAATGAAGGGCCTAGCAACTTCAGACTAATGTCATGTGTTTCCAGCACATGTTAGCTAATAGAGGGAAAAGGAAATTTCTTTCTATCCTAATCTATGCAAAAGTTATTCCATTCCAACTGAAGGAAGGAATAATACCATTTTTGTATACAATTTCCGCCTACATAAATATGAAATGTTCCTGTACATACCTGCAGTGTGGAATAATGCGATATCTGTATATTATTTTACAGAAAACACTCAGAAGTTACATAAAAAGCTGCTGTTTGTGACAAATAGTATTATTTATGTTGTTTCACATATGATGAACCATCTCAATACAATGTGCTTTTTTTGTGTGTGTTTTCTGAACAGTCTTTGAAAGAGGATAAGTCAAACTGCAAACTAGCAAAATGCATTCAATGATTAAATATATCTGGTCTATCTCAATCTAAAATAGAATCAACAATCTCCAGCTTCATATCATTTCATTTATGTCTGTTCTGTATGGTGTAATGATTGGGAGATCTGACCTGTCTCAATCATCTATAATATTTAATCTTCCAGCATCCTGTCTGTGTGTTTTGACGCATTATCAGCGCTAATCCGCTCCCCGAAGCTTGTACACGACCTTCGGAGCGTCAACAAACAAATTTATGTTCATCCACCCAGTACTGTAATAATTAATGTGTATTTACTGTATTTTCACTGAGATGCGTTATCTACTGTACTTTTCTGTCAATAAACAGGTTAGCCTATTGTTAGCGGAGCTTCCACGCTTCAAAATAAAGAATCAGATATATATATGGGTCTAACACGCGTATGACCTCACCAGATGCGCGTCCTGTCCTCTCCACGGCGACTGTGGTCATCCATAACCTGTAGTATGATTATTATACATTGATAATCCATGCGACGCGTCTGTTTGTAGTTTTCCCTCGCATGCTCTTTGTTTTCAAGCAGCTGAGAACACATTGTCCCATCGGCCAGCGCTTCGCCGGTTCAAAAGGAAATGGTCACTCACTGTCCACTCCCTCCCCCCGAATAAAATATTGAAATGTGAAACTTCCACATCATTGAATTCTGTTTTTATTCACAACTTGTACCATGTCCCAACTTTTTTGGAATTGGGTTTGTAAATCTAAACTAAAACTAAAAACAATTCAGGCAACTAAGATATGACTAAAACTAAACAGCATTTTAGTCAAAAGACTATGACTAAAACTAAATCTAAATTTATTGTCAAAATTAACTTTGGTTGCTAGGGTTCAGAGTTCAGGGAACTGAACTGCTATAAGTATGTTGATATAGAGGTTTTCATAGCAGCTTACATTTTATTCCATAACGTTACACAGTTTTGATAAAATTTTATGTCTGATCAGCATGTTATGTGTGGAAGCATCTGTTTTGGGAATTCTGTACAGAAGATGTGTAATAACCCCCCACTGTATAACAATGAAAACATCGGAGAACAAGCAAAGCTTAAATAAATATACTATTTCTAAGTATAAGTCAAGTATAATTAAATGCAATTTTAAATATATTTCTAAGAATAACATAAAGCTCATTTCTGAGAAGTACATAAAAAGAAGACTGGAAGTATACTTTCCTATTTTTATTTTTAAAGAAGTATACTAATAGCACACTTGAATAAACTTATTTTTACGTAAGGGCACACTTGCTGTTCTTCTCTCTCATCTGCTCTCACTTGATCTTAACTTCTATATTCATGCAAAATGCATGTTTTGTTGATGTCAATCATTCAGATTGTTGTATTGAACTCATCTCATGCTGATAGAGCAAGACTCTTTCATGTGGTAATTCAGTAAAAAGTAAGGTATAGTTGATCGGTGAAGTTTGATTATGTTCTGTGGGAAGGGGAAAAACACAAATAATGATTCCAACAGCATGTTTGATCAGGCCAAACATCTGCAGATCATGTGGTCCAACTGACATGAGTGCAAAAATGTGTTAAAATAGTCGTGCTGAGAGATAAAGATCAAACTAAGAGCAGAGCAGAAATATTAACTGAAGAAGTGACTAATGTTCACACATTTATTTATGTGACCACAAGTGTGACTGTGAACATTTTTTTCTTCTTCTCAGCTTCTAATTTTATGCTCACAGTTTTTTTTTCTCACTCCAGTCATCAGCATCTTTTTAGAACTGTTTAACACCCTTTGACATGGTGAGATGAATGTTGGTCACCGTTTGATAGATATTTTTTTAATATGAATATTGCACCATTTCATTGTTTTTGTCTAATATGTTTTCTTTGAGTAGTGTCTCAAGTATTTATTTTATAGATTAAAGCTTCTAATAAACAAATAAATGTAAATAAATATAGGATCCAGGAGCAATATGAAGTGATTATGTTTTATATCATAAAGAGCAGAGTATGTTATTTTCAGTGATATATCGTGTACAGATCTGCTAATCTCGGTGGATATATGAGACTTGTTTAGTGCTCACAAAAGGTATAAAGACACTATATTCTAAAATAGCTTTAACAGTTTTGATATTAGATAGCATTATTCATGCAGCAATCTTGACAATGCAAAACTGTATGTGTAGGCTACTTATTTTTTTTTCAATAAACATGTAAAATTAAATAAACGATGAGTAGAGCTGCAAATGTTGTCATGTCTGCAAAGATCAAGCACGAGGCTGAAGAATATAAAGATAATACTAAAGCATGTTAATTTAATATAGTACAAAAACAGGCATAAAGTAATAAAAATACATTGTATATAACATTTTAAGTAGTTTACACAATAAATTGTCACAGTCAGAGAGAGAGAGACCCATTAGTGAAATAACGTTCATCCAGCAGGTGGAACTTTCCACGGAGTATGTTCATCATACCAACAGAGACATATAAAAGACTGTTTATAAACCATTACAAACTACTAAAAATATAAATAAAGCAATCAAGATTACACAATCGATTAATATAACATTATTATTTAATGTTTTAATGTTTGACCTTTTGACCTTGACTGGATTCCACATTCATTAACTCAGAAAAATCCTTCACAGAAACTTTAAATGAAACAAACAAAACTAAAAGTGCATTTGAAACAACAATGATACAGTAACTTGAGCTTTAGTTCTTTTTAAGACGAAGTTATTTTTATATATATACAATTATTGTTTATTTTCTTTATTAATTGTTCTTGACAGAAGTAGAATTCAGTAGAAGAATATTAAAAATATGTTTAAATACTCCATTCTGTGTCAAATAACTTTACATGAACACAGTTTTATAAATAAATTAGCTGTTTTTCATGATATCTGTTATCTTCTAACTGGAGCTCCAGCGGGGTCTTTAGAAAGTTATCAATGTTTACTTTATCAGAAGCATAGCTTGTTTAGAGTTAAAGTGTCTTTACATTTACAGTTCTTCTGAAAACTTTCCATCTGATGAGATACATCTGATGCACCAGTGTGGTTTTGTAATGAACAGAAAATCATTAGCTGTTTTGAACACAATTATTATAGTTTCAAGAGCTAAAGGAAAACAATAGAGATATTTGATCAGAGCCAACATTTGTAAAACAATAAAAGGCAGGAACCTCGTGGTGTTTTACAGCCATGAATGCATGTATGCGTTAAATTGGTTGTGATCAGAGATAAAGATCAAACTAAGAGCAGAGTGGAATATAAACTGACTGATGTTTACACGTTTATTTCTGTGAAATACAGTGTGACTGTGATCTGTTTGTGTGTGTGTGTGTGTGTGCTTCTCAGCTTCTCATGTCACCCTCAACAATTTTTCTTCACTCCAGTGGTCAAAATCTTTATCATGTTTTTAATGTTTGTAAGCTTTTTAAAATATTTTTTTATGAGTTGAATTCACTTACTATTACACTATTACATCTAGTACTTGTTCTTTTGAATGGCTTAGTAGTACAACTAGTTTTATTGTCTGGATAAAAGTGTCTGCTAAATGAACAAATGTAAGTAATGTGGAATAAAAAAACAGGATGCAGTGATTTTGTTTTATATTATCAACAGCAGCTGATTTTATTACACACTGATGTGGCATTATCAAAGGTTATATTAGTCTTGTTTTGTGAGAGAACATGAATCAGAAGATACAAGAACATGTTCATCCAGTAGATGGAGCTCCAGCAGGGTGATCTTTATTTTCTGTACACCATTACTACAGTACTGACAAAATAGAAATATGAAAGCAATACATGCATGCACTAAAGAAAAAGAAAAAACAGCTTGAAAGCCCTGGATAGCAATCCATTCAAATCACATTAATTATAATATTTGATCTTGATTGAATCCCAAATTCATAATCTCACAATAAATACAGAAACGTAACACACAATAAATGACACAATAAAAGCACATTTAAAACATCTGTGATACGTAAACAGTTACAGAATCAGAACAACATTAATGAGGTTAGGGTTTGCCAACCATCACATTCCAAAGACATCTTTTTTTATAGCCAAAATCATTTTTGTTTTGTTCTTTTGTCTTTGTCTTTGTAAACATGCCTTTGCAATCTTATGGTGAGAAATGCAACCTTCAATGCTATTTTAAATATTCAAGGATTTATATATATTTTTATATATATTTATTTCATCTCACAGCAACTCCAGCATACACCACATCATTCTCCTCTTGAACTCTCTGAAAGAAAACAAACACATGTTCAAATGTTTGTCACACCTCGTGGCTTTCATTTGCACCATTCCTCCTTGTCAAGTTTGTTGTCATAGTTACCGATTTGATTTAGTCATTTTGCTCAGGTGTGTGCGTGTCTATCATCCCTGTTTGCAATTGTAAGTTGGTAAGTGTATGTAAGTTCATGTGTGTTAGCTTTAGTTTATCAGGTCTTGTCTATGGTCATGTTGCTTCTTTCTTTTGTACTTGGATTTATCTGTGGATGTTACTAAATTCTATTTTGAAACTGAATCTGAAACTGTGTGACAGAATGGCCAACCCAGATGTGATCTATTTCATGTTTACAGAACTTGTAGAACTTGTCAGATGATTGCCTCCACAGGCTTCTACATGCCAGATTTAACACTGCCACAAATGTGCAGTTGTCTGAGGGCCCTTTGTGGGAGTGGGTGATGGTATCCCGTGGGTCATCTCTGACCATCGGACCAGCAGACAATGATGCCAGCCCCACTCACACTCCAGTGTCCAGCCAGATAACATCTCACCGTCAGGAGTTGCAGCACCACTGCAGACAAAGAGTCCTCCTCTGCCACAATGTTTGAACTAGTGTCAATGGGAGCTGAACATCGTCTCAGAGCCTGAGCTGTGACAGTCTGACCAGCTATACCCTTCATTGCCATGGGAGTCTTTGTAGAGTATGAGTGTATGGAAGTGAGGAACACCCACCCTCCCACCACTGCCCACACAGCAAATGTCTTCTTGCTCAGATCCGGGCCAAACAATCACTTTTCCCTCAGCCCAAGTGATGCAAAGAATGATGGACCAGAATCCCCAAGGTGCATGTTTCTCATTCAAAACCCGCATCTCCGGAAACACGGCATGTCGCAATCTCTGACGAAACCAGCGAGAACCAATGAGCATTTGATATCGCTGCCTGTAAAACGTCTTAATGGCACATTTTTTAAATTGTAGCTACAGAGGAAGAAGATACATATCACTTATGAATGGTTTGAATCTGGATCTGTTTCTCACACCAAACATCAAATGGATACAGGATTTAAATAAAAATAAAATACTTTCATGATCATTTTATTTAATGCTTGTGCATGACAGCATACTAATAAAAATGATGTTCCCCCACTCTCTATTATAGATCAGTGTGTGTCCCATAGTAAACCAAATACCGTATTTTCTGGACTATAAGTCGCACTTTTTTTCATAGTTTGGCTGGTCCTGCGACTTATAGTCAGGTGCGACTTATTTATAAAAATTAATTTGACATGAACTGAATGAGAGAAATGAACCAAGAGAAACTATTACCGTCTCCAGAGTCGAGAGGGCGCTCTATGCTGCTCAGTTCTCCTGTAGTCTACCACTGAGCAACATAGAGCGCCCTCTTGCGGCTGTAGATGGTAATGTTTTCTCTTGGTTCTTGGTTCTAAATGAATGCGACTTATAGTCCAGTGCGACTTATATATGTTTTTTTCCTCATCATGACCTATTTTTGGACTGATGCGACTTATACTCAGATGTGACTTATAGTCCGAAAATTACGGTAAATATTACATGATAATGGTTAAATGATATCTCTCTCTCCATCTAAATATTCTAAGGCCGGTGACACAATGGATGCATGGCGTGAGCGTGGCGTTTCTGCTGCGTGTCAGCTGCATGTCGGCTGCGTCGTGTTTTCTGTGTCCTTACACAGCAGAATCGTGCCTGACCTCTCTTTCACACCGCAAGCGTGAACGGTGTGAAAGAGGGGTGACGTGGCGCTAGCGTGCTGCTGCTGCTGTAGGTGACAGGGAGACCGCAGAAAGACCCGGCTCTTGTCTTCATGACGACAATATCTATACTTCATGTTAACTATATATATATAAAGCCTAAAGGACACCGTAAACAGTATTGACGGCAAAATAGACTATGTTTGGCAGGTGCAATATTTGAAAATCGATAATTATTTTTTAAATTACATTTATATCTGAATTTAAGTCAACCTATAGACTTTCAAACATCAAAATGCCATTAATTAATATGTATTTGTGTACAAAATGACATATAGATATATTTTCCTATTCTATTTTGCCTGGAAATGCTACCAACACATGTTGCGTGAAAAATAGGCGTCTGTTCTATTTCTAGCATGAACACGTTTTCCAAGGATCTCACGCAGGCAGTCTGCAAGCTCTAACCTGTTAAATGTAAATATACTATTTCATAAAATTATAATTTAGTTCAGTTTAATGCAGTTGACTGATTTGCTTAATTTTTAAAAGATAATGTTTCATTCTTTTTCGACTTGCCATTTCAAAGACTAAATGTAGTTTCATAACAAAGTTCGGGAGAAGCAATCGCAGTTCATTAACCTGATTAACACAAGTGGAGACCAATCAGTAATCAACTCATGACAAGGTATAAATAACAGCAGAACCTACCTCTGTTCATTGACAGTTTTCAGCATCCCTCCTCCACCCCATTCTCCTCACTTATAGATCCATCTACTCTTACCACAACCGGGGGGAGTACTCTGGGTTTGGGCCACATCCCGAGCTCGAAGCCCTCCACCCGGACAGCACACCAAATACGCATAACCTTACTGAATTAATATACGTAGATGTGAACTCGTGAAAATCAATACTACACTTCATTGAAAAATGTATGATTTAATTTAACCATTATCATGCAATATTGTATTTATCTTGTTTATCATGGGTCACATAATATGCTGGCAGTTCTAAGCCTGATTTGGGCCACATATCACCTGACTGATCTGGGCCACACTCCTCCCATCAACAATCGGCCCTCATGTTGTTTGCTGGATCCCCGCCGTGCCGTCATCGCCACACATGGCCCAGCTCTGGCTGAAAGGGTACATGCCATTGCCGACAGGAGGCCAACAGTGCCACCTTGAGGTCACATGTGGGCCAAGTCCGTTTGCTATGTCGGTGAGAGTGAGCAGGGCCCCCATAAGGGGAAAAAAAAGTTATACTTCTCTGTGTCCGAAACTGTTCCCTATCCACTAGTGCACTATATCGGGTGTCAGCCATTTTGTAGTGCGGTCTGCATTGTGAGTGACAACTTCATTTCCTCCATTTGTCCACTACTTTTTACCCACAATTCATTCCGATTTCAAGTGTACAACAGATATAAGCTGTGTCCAAATTCAGGGTCTGCATCCTCCGTAGGATCCTTCCTACCCGGTTGAAGGAGGATGGGTCCTCCGACGACCGCAAAAACCGGAAGTCGGTGTTTGTGAATTTGGACAGCCTACCCTTCTTTCAGTTCCCTCCCTTAACCGTTGCTCATATCCTGTCGCCTAGCAACCGTGACAGCGCCAAGCAAGACGCGGGTGAAGAGCTCATTGTTCTCTCCCTGGAGCTTTATAAACACTTCTGTCTGCTCTTTCGTCCTTAGAAGCGTTAAAAACAGCTTCAATCACTAACAAATAAGCTTTGTGTAAGGGGATATTCATACTAGCAGTAAGGAAGAAGCTAGTTTACGAAAGTAAACTTTTTTTTTTTTTTTTACATATACACAAAAATGCCTAACTAGAAAACCACTGAAAATATATATTTTTGAAAAGCCAGTTTTTAAAAAACATCGAAAATAATACTCCTCCCCCACTCCGCAACCGTTCGCTTTATTATTTATGTTTTAATGTTTTCTTAAAACATTATATTAAATTATGTAAGCAATAAATCAGTTTAATATTTTACTAATGTACAGAGGTGGCATCATGAAAATGATGATATTACAAAAATTATGATAATTTGGTGGATATGTTCGTTAATCAAAGCAGCGTATTCATTCGGATATAAAATTAACAAATCGCGTGAGGACGCTCTACAATCATCTCTGAGCTCAAAACACTGCTTGAGCGGGTGTCAAGATACTAAAAACAAAAAATAGATAAACTTATGAACATGAGTTTATTTGTGTTTATTTTTGTTCTAAGTATTTTAATTGCATTTAAAGGGTTAGTTCAGCCAAAAATCTAAATTACGTCATTAATAGCTCATCCTCATGTTGTTCCAAACCAGTGAGACCTCCGTTTATCTTCGGGACACAGTTTAAGATATTTTAGATTTAGTCCGAGAGCTCTCAGTCCCTCCATTGAAACTGTGTATGGTATACTGTCCTTGTCCGAGAATTAATCAATCTATTGTTCATTATCTGGCTCGGCTCGGTGTTCATCTTCAGTTCTCTCTTCACATCAGTTCAGTCAGTGTACTGTTGGAGTAAATGAATTACTCCGGGATATTGGTTTGTTTGAACTCAGAGGGAGTGTCAGCCACATTAAACAAGTTAAAATCTTAAGTCATTTGTGGATTAATGCGTATTAGAGATGCGAATTGTTTCAGTTCGATTTGGTGAACTGGTTCAAAAAGATCCGGTTACATCGAATGATTCATTTGCGAACCGTTTATCACAAACTCTTTGAACTCTCTCACACAACAGACACGGAAGAGAAGACAATGCTGAATAAAGTCACAGTTTTTGTTATTTTTGGACCAAAATGTATTTTCGATGCTTGAAAATATTCTAACCGACCCTCTGATGTCACATGGACTACTTTGATGATGGTTTTCTTACCTTTCTGGACATGGACAGTATACCATATACACAATGCAAGTTATAAACTTTAGTCACAATGCATATAAACTGTGACAATTCCTGTGTCCACCGTGCAGTGTGCAGTTCGCTTATAGTGCAGATGTGATGTGGTGATATGAAGCAATTTGTGAATTTTAAGAAGGAAAGGACAGAGAGATCGTGGAGAACTCGGTTTTTTTTTCCATAAAATTACACCTCAAAGGCAGTTTGCATATTATTTTGCAAGTTATTTAATGAAGAAATATGAACTGTACCTCACTTTCGGCATTATAATTATTTTACCCGAAGCGGACAGAGATTGAGACGGTGCTGCTGAATGTCAAACTCTCACGGCAGGCACGTCATGATTGGTTTATGAAACAGCTTCTAATTCGCCATTAACACAGGAGTACAGAGATAAAACTTACTCGTATAGATAAGGTAGCATTTTTTTTTTTTTTTTTTTTTTTTTTTTTTTGCATGCATGCATACACTTCACAACAAAAGTACAAAGACAAGCACAGGGAAGATGTAACAAATGATATATGAAGTTAGATAAATGTTCGAGCATGTTCAGGTTATCCAACTAAACAGTGCAAGAAGACACCGGTGTATATGGCTGTCCCTTACCTTTGTCCCATGACAGTTTTGAGGCTTTCCTCCTCCACGCCTTTTGTAGAATGTTGGATCAGAGTAAATGATCTCCCCTGTATGAGTTTGAACTGTTTCAACAGTAATGGCAGACATTTTAAAATAACAAAATGTTTGAGAATTATTGTTTTCTATGAAACATAGTTTTACATTATTTTAAATATATATATATATATATATATATATATATATATATATATATATATATATATATATATATATATATTGTGTTTCTCTTTTCTTCAGTGATTCTGTTTGTTAACAGCAGCTGTTCATCACTAATTCACAATTATCACTTGGTTAATCACATAATTACTTAATTGCAATGTATATCTTCTTTCAGTGAACTCAATTGAATTAAGTTCAGAGTATTTAAATGGTTTAAGGCAATCAGTTTCCTCAAGGATATTTGTTTACTCAAAAGGTTTGAGTTAAGTTACTTGTCGGGTTTTATAGTATAAAACTATAGTTTAAAAATATATATTTATAGTATATATATATTAGAAATAGGGTACACTTGCCTTCTTGATCATTTTTTCTACATTTCCTGCAGATGCAGAAGATCCAGACTGAAGCTAAAATCAACAGAAAACCAGCAGCAGCAGCAGAGATCAGCACTATCGGAGATACAGGGTCTGGAGAATGTGAAGGAGACAGACATTAGTGTGAGTGAAAGTGTTCATAAACACTGAATATTATCACAGACATACCTGGACATGTCTGACAGAGTTGAGTGTTGAGATGTGTGGTCTGGTTTCTGATGGGATTGTTCACCACACAGCTGTATGAATCATCCAGACACTCCAGATGTAAAGAAAGACTTCTGCTGAGATCAGACACACTGATGCTGGACAATAAACTGTTTCCTTTGTACCAGGAGAGAGTCACATCACTCACATTCACCACTGAACACAGGAATGAACAATTTGATGATGATGAAGATGATGATGAATTTTGTGTAGAGTATCTGGTGATGACAGGAATGGGGAGAGGAGCTGAAAATATTGGAGAACAAATCAAATTCAGTAATTAAGAGAAATCCATCATATTATCTTCTATCATTTCATAATCTCAATAATTATGAAAGTGATAAATATAAAAAATAATGTAATGTATATCCAAAATGGCAAGTGATTCTCTACTCACCGTAGACAGTGAGATTGAAGCTGTTGAGCGGTGTCCCCTGTCTGCTGCTGAATACTTTATAAAGTCCAGAGTCTGTGGTTCTGGTGTTTGTGATGATCAGAGATCCAGTCTGATCCAGCTTCAGTCTGTGTCTGAATCTCCCACCATCACTCTCATTATATATTGTTGAGACATTGTTCTTTCTGTCGATTTGAGCGATGAGAATGTTTTTAGGTCCAAATTTCCACTCAATCGAATCTTTTCTCTGTGTATCAGTATAATCTGTGTGTAGAGAGACAGAATCTCCCTCCGTCACTGACACTGACTTCACTTCATCACCAAACACACCTGAAGGACAGACAAAACAGTTTCTCGGAGAGACTTTTGCAGTTTTAGTCATTTTAGAAAATGTAGAAAATGTCATCGCAAAACCGTTCTTCCTCTGTAAAAAGTATTTGAGTATATTAGCCTGATAACGCTTGAAAACATTAGAGGCAAAATGAATGATGGAAATAACAAATAACAAAATAATATGCAGCTGAACAAATTATCATGTGAACAGAAGTGAAGCCATAAAAATACTTACCAGCAAGACTCCATGAGCACAAACAGAAGAAAATAAACAAAACAAACATTTTTTTCAACACAGAACTGTTATAATAATCAGGTCCTGACACTCTTGAAATGTTGATGGTATTTTGTAATTTTTATTTCTTTTTTAATGATTTAAGTGAATAAAGCAGTGCACTGTCGCTCTGAAGTGGTTTGGTGAACCTGTACAGTCAGTGTAAATAATCTCCTCCAGAGCTCCTCCCTTCAGAAACTATGTACCTTCTCAAAATATTAACCTAAATAGAATATGAAATCCAGCCAGTATCTTTTGAAATTACAGAACTGAAGGTACTACTTTACAAAGACATAAATTACCCTCCATATTTAGTGAGCAGATAATACATCAGCCAGTCCATCAGAGCGATACAGAGTGAACTCAGAAAGATCATGCAAACTTCACTCAGAACAGCTTCTCAAGCTGCCACAAAACCAGATACTTTCTTGCTGAGTGCTACTTGAGCCAGCTAGCTACCATGAACCCTCTGAAGTAACCAACAAAACCATTCCAACTTCCAACCAGTACTTAAAAAAATGTAGGTAGCTATTTCTCTAACTGTTCATCCCTAAAGAAAGAAAAGAATTAAACCGTTGTTTTAGTTTTACTTGATAATAATAGTAATAAAATAATTATATATATATATATATATATATATATATATATATATATATATAAAATCACAATATTAAAACTACTACTGTGCTGTAAAATAAAATAGTATTTAATAAGAAAAATATTAATTTTAATAATAATAATTATAATAATAATTTTATTTTACACAACAACAGTAAATTAGTACTAATATTTAAGGTTGTTTTAATTTATTTGCTGAAACTGTAAAGCTTTTATTTTGGTGGAAAACCGCATGTTTTAAAGCTTCTCTTCTGTTGACAACAGATTTGTAAATGATTATCATGACAAATATGGAAAGATAATTTGTGCATTTAAACAGAACTTGCAGTGGGCACCTTTTTTTTTTTAGTAAATTTAGCATTTTTGTAAACTTTGATGCCATTTTTCCTAAGCTTAAACATAAATCATTACTAAGAAGATCTGTGAGCAGTCTCTGAAGGGAGGAGCTCTGGAGGAGATTATTTACACAGACTGTACAGGTTCACTAAACCACTTCAGAGCGACAGTGCACTGCTTCATTCACTTAAATCATTAAAAATAAATAAAAATTACAAAATAAAATCTACATTTCAAGAGTGTCAGGACCTGATTATTATAACAGTTCTGTGTTGAAGAAAATGTTTGTTTTGTTTATTTTCTTCTGTTTGTGCTCATGGAGTCTTGCTGGTAAGTATTTTTATGGCTTCACTTCTGTTCACATGATAATTTGTTCAGCTGCATATTATTTTGTTATTTGTTATTTCCATCATTCATTTTGCCTCTAATGTTTTCAAGCGTTATCAGGCTAATATACTCAAATACTTTTTACAGAGGAAGAACGGTTTTGCGATGACAATTTTCTACATGTTCTAAAATGACTAAAACTGCAAAAGTCTCTCTGAGAAACTGTTTGTGTTTGTTCTTCAGGTGTGTTTGGTGATGAAGTGAAGTCAGTGTCAGTGACGGAGGGAGATTCTGTCTCTCTACACACAGATTATACTGATACACAGAGAAAAGATTCGATTGAGTGGAAATTTGGATCTAAAAACATTCTCATCGCTCAAATCGACAGAAAGAACAATGTCTCAACAATACATAATGAGAGTGATGGTGGGAGATTCAGACACAGACTGAAGCTGGATCAGACTGGATCTCTGATCATCACAAACACCAGAACCACAGACTCTGGACTTTATAAAGTATTCGGCAGAACAGAGACGCCGCTCAACATCTTCAATCTCACTGTCTACGGTGAGTAGAGAATCACTTGCCCTGTTTGATTTTGAGTGTTTCTTCTGTGGTTCATTTTGGCTGAATGGACTGTATGGGAAATAAGCATCTTAAATATTTGAAATAGCATTGCTGTCTCATTTCTGTTTCACTAAATCTAATTTTATTGCTTTTCATAGCCAAATTACAGAGGGTATGTTAGTATATATGTTTGTTATTAAAATACACAAATGCTAGCTGGGCCGTTCTCAACTCAACCAAAGGTGCCTGGGTCAGTTTTTTAATTGTGTTCCTTTTTTTTTTTTTCTGGTGAAAGAAATATCAAAAGGATGAATTTTTCGTGGTCAAAAAACAAACACTGGTTACGTTATATAGAGCTGATGCTGATTTTATTTAAAGGGGAATGTCTGAAGAATAAGTAACACTGAAACTAGATATGTATCTTGTTTCCCTAAATAAAGACAGTTGTATAGGTCATATTTGTCTGTGCCACAGATATTCTTTTTCCAAGGTTTGCATGCCTGTAACTCAAGAACAATTATAGTTATGTTAACCCTTGTTCGACCCTTTGGACACTTTTGTCCTTTTCAGATTTTTTTATAATTTTGCCTGTTATTGCCAACTGCACACATTTTGGCAGAGGTGTGTATTTTTATTTCAATTTTACTATCTTATTCTATTTCCTTTAATAAATCTATTTTGCACCAGGACAAAAATGTCCCCAAACTGCTATTATTAATCGCTGTGCCATTTAACTGTAAAATGTTTAGGCTTTCTTTCTGTTGGCAAGACTTCAACACTTAATATTTTAATATTTCTTTTAGCTTTGACCTATAAAGCAAATACTCGCTTTATTCATGTTTTTTGCTTCTGCATATTAAAGGAAAAATAATGCAGATATAATTGTGTCACAGTGTGGATAAACTCTACTGCAAATCACAAATCCAACCACTGTGTGCATCAGTGGAAGAAAATTATATACTGTGCCCAAATAAAAGCTTACTGAAAGCTAATTGTTTGAGATATAAACCTCAAATTTGGAAAACAACTTGTTTAGAATTATTTAGATTAAAGGTGTAGAGTTCAACATGTTTCATAAAATATATATTTTATATAAAATATTGTTTCAAAGTTTGAGTTAATATCAGGAATTCTGATTCAAAAGAAAATAAGTATCATCTTTATGCAAAGTGACCCACATTTGGTTTTTGACCAGCGAAAATGTTTACAAAATTTAAATATCTCAGAAACCAAACCATATAGGGCCTTAAAATTGAAGATGCCAAAAGGAAAATTTGTAAAGACTTAATATCTAAAATGGCATTAATATATGTTTAATACTTCTTGAGTTACAGACATGCGAACTTGAAGAAAAAAAACTGAAAAGTGCTCTTTCCCCATTTTTGAAAGGTCACCATTGGCACATAATGTAACAAAGATTGCTAAAGTCAACAGATTTTATTAATAGACCTACAATTTCTGTGTAAAAAAAAACATCTTGCTGAAGTCATTTTGCCCCCTGTAATAAGGTGAAACAAAGTGGACAACTATGTAAATAAACATCTATGACATTTAATATTTTAGCTTTCTTCTTCATTTAGACATTTCTTTCATCAAAAAAAAAAAAAAAGGAACACAATCAAAAATCTGACCTAGCTCTGGTTGAGTTGACACAGATTGACCCAGTATTGGTGAATTTTAAGAACAAACATAACATTTTCACACTCCCTGCTTAATTTGACAATTACAGCTTAATTGCAAATGAAGCACTAGAAATAATAATAATAATAATAATAATAATAATAATAATAATAATAATAAAAACATTATTATTTGTGAAATTTAGCTTGATTTCGGCTTGTTTTGTTGATATCACTTTAGATAATAATGCACAGCAAAATCCCCAGTGTTAATTTAACACTCGTGAGTGTGGACTCATATAAACACTAAAGCAGTGTTAAAAGTAACACTGAAGCAGAGTTGAAGTTAATGAGATAATTAAGAAGTTAATTGAGTTATGATTAAGCATTATTGAGGACACCTGATGTTAACAAGCAGAATCACCAACCGAGAAAATCACAATTAGTGTGTCATCATTATAGTGGTCAATGTTTGCTTTAGTTGGGATCTTGACCCTTCAGTTATTAACTTTAGATTTTATGTTGCTGTGGTGACTGAATTATATCATACAGACAGACCACAGCAGAGGCAATCATGTGTGCTATTGATTGTGGTTTGAGCTATTTGTTATGGAGTGACCTGAATGCCTGAGTTTAGGTTTCTTTACTGCATACATAATTTAAGTGAAAAGGAAAAGTAAGCAACCCAGCATTTCTGACGTAGTATGACATGCTTTTAATAGTTAGTTCTACATAAAAAAAAAAAAAAAAAAGTAATCTTTTGTTTAGACACACAGACATCAGGAATCAGCGTGAGCATCACAACAACGGTGACCATCAAAAAAGCATGTTGTAGCCAATAAAAACTCATCCATGGCTCCCATCATGCATTGCGGCATGAATAAATTATGAGCTGAACTGTCTTTTTAACTTTTTATTCTAACTATATTTTATTTTTGCTGTTTTATGTTCATTTTGTATCTAGTTTTGTGATGTTCAGAGTTGGTCTGTTTATCTGAATATGTTGTTTGTCACCGTTGTTGAGATTCATACACTGATTATTGTTATCTGTGTGTGCCTAAAATTAAAATTCTTTAATAAAAAAAAAAAAAAATCAGAATCACTTGCTAGAGATACCTACAAAATGTATAGAAAATACAGATTTTTTCATTGTGGAATCAAGCTGTGACAATCAATAATGGAAGTTTTACTTTGAGAAAAGACTATAAATGAGTTCAGTGATTCATGTCAAACAACGATTACATTAAAACATAATCATCAACACCTGATGATTTTTGCACTTGGTTTGACAAACAAACTTTAAAAGTAAAAAGTTTCAAGCCAAGATCCCAGCTAAAGCAAACACTGAACACTATAATGGTGACACACAAATTGTGATTTTTCTCGTTTGGTGATTCTGCTTGTTAACATCAGGTGTCTTCAATAATGCTCAATCATAACTCAATTAACTTCTTAATTATCTCATTAACTTCAACTCTGCTTCAGTGTTACTTTTAACACTGCTTTAGTGTTTATATGAGTCCACACTCATAGTGTTAAATCAACACTGGGGAGTGTTAAATTAACACTGGGGATTTTGCTGTGTGGTCCATTAGTTAATGTTAGTTAACTGCTTTATTTAACATGATCTAAGCAAGAACAATCCTTCTACAGCATTTATTAATCTTAGTTGATGTTAATTTCCACATTTACTATAGCATTATTCAAATCAAAAGTTGTGCCTGTTAACATTAGTTAATGCACTGTTAATTAGCATGAACTAACAATGAATAACTGTATTTTCATGAAATAGCATTAACAAACATGAATAAATAAAGTAATGTTTGTAATGAATAAACTAACATTAACTAATGGACCATTATTCTGAAGTGTTACCGTTCTGAAGTGTGTCAGTTCTCATTTCATCTCGAGCTTTTTACTGACAATATATTCTGCTTGCTAAAAAAGTACACTAACCTTTGATAACATTATTAGTGGCAAATGTAAAATATGGTGTAAATTACATCACAATTATAAACTGTTGTACATTTTTAACTAGGCCATGTATGCTGTATTAGAAGGGAGGTCCACTGTCTTTAAATTTGAAAAACCTGTTTCAAACTAATACTCGTTTTAAAAATCTAAAATGTTTGCAATTATATAGTTTAAGAATATAAATTATTTTCACACAAAACTAAAAACTTAAACATGTTTATAAATATTTTTATTTTTATTCTTGAATATTTTCATTTTTTGTATTTCTAAGACTAGGACAAGAGTAATATGATAAATTCATACAAAAAATAAAAATCTATTTCCAGCTCGTCTGCCTGTTCCTGTCATCAGCAGAGACTATTCACAATGTTCATCATCATATTGTTCACTGGTGTGTTCAGTGGTGAATGTGAGTGCTGTGACTCTCTCCTGGTACAAAGGAAACAGTTTATTGTCCAGCATCAGTGTGTCTGATCTCAGCATCAGTCTCTCTCTACCTCTGGAGGTGGAATATCAGGATAATCGTACCTACCAATGTTTAGTGAACAATCCCATCAGCAACCAGACCACACATCTCAACATCAGTGAACTTTGTCACATGTGTCCAGGTAGGACAGTGGTGATATTATTTTTTTCATATATTCAATGAGCCATATTTGTTTTATTATTGTTCTTATTTTTTTTTCCTCTTAGACCCCATCTGCTGCTGTAGTTTTAATGAAGCTGTGATCCGATTGGCTCTCTCTGTTCTGGTGGGCGTGGCTTCTGTTGCTGTGCTGGTTTATGACATCAGATCCAGAAATCTTCAACAGAAGAAGAGAGAGCACAGGTCACAATCAAACTCTGATTAATCAGATACTCGTGAAGGTGGAGATGCTCTTAAATGACTCCCATTAGATCACAATCCTTTGAGTAGATATCTTTTAATAGATAATTTTTTTTTTCCAAATGTAGATGTTCCTTTAAATTTATAAACAGTGACCATTGTAGTTGTTACTTTTTACTTCAGCTGTTTATATAGCAATTTTCTTAATAGAAAAAATTCTTACAAACCCACCCACCATGATTATTCTGAATTCTTACAATTAAGAAATAGCATTAATAAAAAAAATATATAAAATAATATTTTGTATGTTATTGTATTATTGTAAAATAATTTGCCAGTTCATAGTAAGATGATCTCTACAGTTGCCTGAATAAAAGCTGTATGAACTTAATTATTTGAGTCTGGTAGAGAGTTTTTTTTTTTTTTTTTTTACTTTTATTTATTTATTTATTTATTTATTTATTTATTTTAATGTTTCGCTTATCTGACTTACACCGAATTCAGATCTTACAGTTTCAACTAATGAGCGGATGGGTTGAATCAGATGTGTTTGTGGAAACATACATAATATGCAATATTTGTGTTCCTCCAGGACTGGTTTGAAAAGCTCTGCTTTAAATACACAAGAAGGTTATAATAATTTTCTGTTCACATTTGATTACCTGTGCCCTGTTTTTCTTGTAATAATATGGTTCCCACTAGAAACTGGAGCACCCTCAAGTCAGAGTTCTGACTTGGAATCTTAAAGGAATTACAACAACTCCAACTTCAGAATCCAATATGTCTGCTCAGTGCATCAACAGAAGAGAAACCATAGATATATTTTGTTTATTAGCACTTATGTTAGTCTGTCTCAAACTCTGTGCACACCGCATTATCCAACACCTATTTGTGGACATGATATGGCATTATCTGTGCAAAATAGCTATTTTTAATTGATTGGTATTGCTAACAATGGATGCATCGATCTTGGTTTTCTGACTTCTCTACTGGAACATGGTCCACTTAGGTGTGACCTTATTCCCTGCTCCAACATCTGATTTATACACTGCACATTTACAGGTATAAGTGTATTCATACCGTGCTGTCCAGTCCAAGAGTAATCATCATCACAAAGAAGATGATGGCAAAGAAAGTCGACCCAACCATATTTGCAATGGCTTCAGGATATGTGATGAAGAGCAGACTGGGTCCTAGAGGAGGGATTGTATGTTATTTTTGGTTTGATGCAGCACATCTACAGTAAAACTCTAAATATTTAAAAAAGCAAAAATTAAAGCTTACCTTTGTCCCTGGCTACATCCTCAACGTTTACATTTCTCTGTTCGGCCATATATCCCAGGACATTGAAAATAACAAATAATATCTGTACAATTCTAAAGCTCAAAGTTCAATGCCAAGCGAGATATTTTATTTTACAGAATTCCCACTACAAAAAACGACCCGTTTGGACTACATCCCTCTAGTCCCTGCAGTAATTACGTCACTAAAACAGTTTTTTGACTAACCTCCGCCAACATTCACAACGAATTCACAAGAAGGGGGCGTGGTCTTGTTGCGCTCCGACGGGGAAGAGGAAGAGCTACACTGTTAAAAAATTACTGTACATTTTACAGTAAAATACTGGCAGCAGGGTTGCCAGCCAGTTACTGTAAATTTTACAGTAGTCGTACTGTAATTTAATTTACAGATTTTTACTGTATTCTCAATTACAGTCAAATTCTGTAAATTAAATTTTACTCAAGTACTTGATTTGTGTACTTCCTCCACCACTGTCTCTTTGTCTGGAGAAGGCGTTGTTTATGGACCACAACTGGTAAGTGTATTTTATTATTTAAGTCGGTGCGTTTAACAGTTTCTATGACAGACTCCATACAGATAAATGATTGATGATTATCACCAAAATAAAGTATAACAACCTACATCTAGGTACAGGTTAACACCTGATGATATTTCTTCTGGGCTTTTGAGTTACAACAAATGTGTTTTAGAAACACACGGTTATAACAGTCAGAGAAAAGACTAAGACAGTAATCAAGGGTCAAGAGCCCAACTAAAGCAAACACTGATCTCTAACATGGTTACTTCAAATGAAACAATAAATCAACATCTAAACCTTAGTTCATTCTCAATAAGATCTTCTGTAGACGTCTGACAGAAATAAAGTCAGTCTGGTTATTAATAAGTGGAGCTGGTGATGCTGTTTGTGGGGTTGTTTAATCAGATCTTGAGAGATTTCATGTATTTTATTTCAGTTGATTTCATCTAAGTCTGTGTCTGACGTCAGTTGTAGTAGTTCTTGTGTTTCTCTTTTCTTCAGTGATTCTGTTTGTTAACAGCAGCTGTTCATCACTAATTCACATTCAGCACTTAGTTAATCACTTAATTACTTGAATGCAAAGTTTTAAAACTTACATGGTTTAAATCAAGGCAATCTGTTTACTCAAACGGTTTGAGTAAAGTTTACTTATCGGGTTTTACAGTGCTATTTCTTTTGTCTGTTTTCTTAATTGCAGAATATTTATCATGTGCATCCAGTTCTTCGTGCTGTCTTTGCTGTAAACTGGTTTAAAGGGACAGAAGTGAGAGACTTATTTACCCTCATTTGATAAAACTATTTTGAAAAAAATATTTTACATTTAGAAATTTCTAGAATCTCTGTTTCGGGTTTTTTATTAGTGTAAAAACTTTTCCAAAATAAAAAAGTAAGTAAGTGAAATTTTCACTTATTTTTCACAAGATCTAGAAGTGTTCCTGTGGCTCAGTGGCAGAACATTGCACTTTACTTAATTTAGTTAAGTAGATTTACTTAATTTCCAAATGTGTTAAATTTACTTGAAAAATGCTTGTGCAAAAACTTGCCAAATAAAAATTAAGTAAATTTACTTATTACTTTTTTCAGTGTAAGCTCAGCAACCTGTCTGACAGATGTAAATCTTCTAAGTGGCTGTGCGTGCAAACTGCCATCGTTAATCTTGCAGAGACGGCGAGCTTGAGCGGGGAGTTCTTTGGCGTGAGTGAGCAGGAGTAAGTATTCTGATTAATTATTTTGTATAGTATTTTAAAATGTAACGCCAGTACGCCATATTAAGTTAATTGCCTGCGATCTTCTCCTCCTGTCTGTACGGTAATGCGACAGAGAGTCGAGTGGTTATGTAAAAACTGTTTCTACAGGGCCATAATGTAACATAGAACACTGTAAAACCGAACAGTGAAATTAATCAAATGAAATTAGTTAATTGCACTTAAATAATAAAGAAAGTTCATTGGACTTAATTTAAATAAGTTCTGTTAACTCAAAAAAAACTTTGTTGTAGTGAGGTGAACTTAAAATGATTGTGTTTTCTAGTTCCCAGCATGCTTTGCATCAGAAAACAAGGAAAATAAATTTAGAAATTAAGTGTTATTTTGTGTGTTTTTACACAAGATTAACATAGAGGGACATAAGTTAATACATAAATGTTGTGTTATATTAGATTTTACAAAGGTTTATGTTATGTTGGATTTGTAGTGTTACCGTTGTGGTGAAGAGTAGAGCCTGTGGTTAGACTGAGGATGGACAGCAAAAGCCTAATTTGGAGTGTATTTCCCACATTATAGGAGTTGAAAAATAGATAAAATTATGAGTGAATGACTCCCTAATTATAAGTTCAGAAATATAATTGTTTAAGATAACTCTGAGATAATTTAAGGCAACTGGAATTAAATTTTTTAAGTTTATGTAAACTTAAAACATTTAAAAACATCACTTAAATGTTTTTGTGTAATCTGTTACAAAATATTTTTTGAGTTCTGTGAACTTATCAAGGTTTACAGTGAAGGTAATGGTGCCCTTTATACATTGTCGTGTATCTTTAGAAATAAATAATGGACAAACGGAGTCTTTAAACACCTCAGATGTTATTCGCTGTCAAAGTGACGCAAAAATGAATGGGAGTCAATGGGAATGCTAACGCAAGTGAAGTTCTGCTAAAAGATGGCAGCATGCAGCCGACTTCAATTACGGTCGACTTCGTTGCCGCCTTGAAACAACCCAGGGACCAGAGGTGGAGAGTCCAGGGGTCAGAAAGTAAAAGTCCTGCCACATTTTTGCTCCACCCATGAACTCAGCAGCTGATTTCACCAGAGGAGGAAACAAGTCATTCCTAGTCACAAACTAGTCTCAACTCAAATCCCAAGTCCTCAAAGAGTTAAAGTCAATGAGATAATTAAGAGACTAATTAAATGATGATTGTGCATTGGTGATGAACACCTGCTGTTATTGTGCGTTACAGAGGATCAGATGCTGATGTTTTATTGGTTAAAATTATGCCACCATCATGGAGATCAGTGTTTGCTTCAGTTGGGCTCTTGACCTTTGGTTTCTTATGTTAGATATTTCTCTGTAAAAGTACATGTGCTGTTATAAAACAGTGCGATCAGTGCTGTGCAGAAAACCGTTACTAGCCGGTTTTACATGATGAAGTAATTATTAGGCATCAGCCTGTTTATTTCCAAAACAATTTTATGTATTTATTATTAACAAATGTTCAGTTTTTAAATAACCTACCTTGTGGAATCGTTGGTTTAATCACTGTAATGAATACATTTCCTAATGTATGTAATAAATATACATTTTTCGAAATCTTTTCCTAATAAGACGCACAGACATCATGACCCAGCATATGAATCTCAACAATGGTGACAATCAACAAAACGCTTCAAGCTGAAGTGCATGCTGGGTAACACCATAGTAAAAACTCGATTATGCACTGTAGCATGAATAATTATTGTAACCACTGTTGAGGATCATATGATAAGTGCTCATGTCTAAAATCCCGAGCCTGTACAATTTTTTCCCCCAATATTTAAGCATTACAATAATATTTGTTTAATAGGACTTTTTTTGTAGTTCAGTAATTGCTGAACATAATTTAACAAACCAAAGAGAGACACCTTCATGAAGTTAATTAAAATGTTTTAGATGAAAAAAGGGCAATTAAATTTTCTACTTCAAGCTTTTAATTCAGCAATGTGTTAATGTTTACTATGTAACACAACCGCAAGTGTTTAAAAGCAAATTACTTTGAATTATTAAAAGGGTCAAGAGCCCAACTAAAGCAAACACTGATCTCCATGATGGTGGCATAATTTTAACCAATAAAACATCAGCATTTGATCCTCTGTAACGCACAATAACAGCAGGTGTTCATCACCAATGCACAATCATCATTTAATTAGTCTCTTAATTATCTCATTGACTTTAACTCTTTGAGGACTTGGGATTTGAGTTGAGACTAGTTTGTGACTTGGAAGGAATGACTTGTTTCCTCCTCTGGTGAAATCAGCTGCTGAGTTCATGGGTGGAGCAAAAATGTGGCAGGACTTTTACTTTCTGACCCCTGGACTCTCCACCTCTGCCAGGGACCCAACCCAGCAAAGATGGGGGGAAAAAACAAATAACAATAAACACACCATAAGATAAAACAGAATAAATGAGGGAAAGATGAAGAAGGATGAGGGTCTTATTCTAACAACAAAAACAAGTTCAAAGCATACAAGAGTTTCTGGGCGTTCCTGTCCATCCTGTAATGAAGAGACTTTGCAAATATCTTTAGTTCATTCTTCCATCCACTGAAGTGAGGTTTAACCTTTAAAAACTTACATCTATGAATATAGTATTTGCACAAAGTAATTAAGTTATTTATCAAAAAGCCTAGGATCTCTTCTAGGGGTGGTTAATCTGTCTGATTTCCCGATTCGATTCGATTACGATTATTGAAGTCCCGATTCGATTACAGTCGATTTTCGATTATTAACAATTCTCGATTAGCGATTATTGATTTTCCATTTCACAACAGTAAACGAAAATACACTACAAAGTGATTGCAGTATTAAAAAAAAGTCAGCTACTGAATTACTTAACTCTTTTATTGAGTAACAACAACTCAAAGCACTTTCTGTGTCATGTAGTTATAACTTCAGAATTATTTGTATGCAGCTTATGTTCTGTAGAACACAGAAATGAATACATCACTATTCCACCTTGTTGGAGTATCTATATCTGTATTAAGTTTGTGTTAACAATAACACGCCCGCTAATTTCGCAATGAACACTCCGACGCCTGCAATTCATTTGCCTGCATTGTTCACACCTCTGACATTTGGCAAAGGACCATTTACATTGGGCAATGGATTCACCGTTTGTGCTTGGTATAGGGCTATACTTTCACTTTCAGTATCACGTCATCTTCTGAATACAGATATTCCCCTTCAGAATCAGTGTCCGCGAATAGAAGTCCCAACACTTCATTGCGGGTTTATTGAAGCTTTATTGATGCCATTAGAAAATAATAATTATGATATTAATAATAATAATCTAATGTCAATACTCGCTTACGTTGACAATATTGGTCAGATAAAATGGCTCACTCTCACACTAGCTCCGCTTTTTTTCGCACTGATTTAATGCGCTCTAGCTCGAAGATTTTGTATAGGAGCATGACGTTTTTTTGAGTCAGAGATGAAGTATTCCATGTCTGCTATCTGGAGCAGGGGAGGTCGCGTGAAATTTGACACCCTATTTGACAAAATCGGCCGTTTTATTCAGAGCCACATCTTCTCGAGTAAACTCGACCATGGCGCCAAGAGGGTTAAGAGCTCCTGCCATGAAAACCAAAATGAATCCACACGCTTGGTTTGAGCCCAGATGGAACTGGGTGGATCGGTTGGTTGCTCGTTCCTGGTTTTTCCCAGGGGGCAAGGAACTCGACCGGAAGTTGAAGTCGGGTGGGGGCTGCCATCTTTTAGCAGAACTTCACTTGCGTTAGCATTCCCATTGACTCCCATTCATTTTGGCGTCACTTTGACAGAGAATAACTTTACATCTGAGGCGTTTAAAGACTCCGTTTGTCCATTATTTATTTCTAAAGATACACGACAATGTATAAAGGGCTCCATTAACTTCTATGTTACATTATGGCCCCATAGAAACAGTTTTTGTAAAAAATAGGCTAACGATTGCGTCATAACCACTCGGCTCTCTGTCGCATTACCGTACAGACAGGAGGAGAAGATCGCAGGCAATTAACTTAATATGCCGTACTGGCGTTACATTTTAAAATACTATACAAAATAATTAATCAGAATACTTACTCCTGCTCACTCACGCCAAAGAACTCCCCGCTCAAGCTCGCCATCTCTGCAAGATTAACGATGGCAGTTTGCACGTACAGCTACTAGAAGATTTACATCTGTCAGACAGGTTGCTGACGTCGTCAAGCTTCGTTTGAGTCTGCGCGTCAGAAACAGAAGTGCTAAAAAACGCTAAAAATGGGCTTCACTTGTCTCAGTTGAGTTCCAATGGGGTCGCTGTGTCCATTTCTTTTACTGTCTATGGTTTTTCCATTTTACACACCTGCTCTAGCTGCTTGCTAACTGGAACTGGGCGCGTTCGTGACGTTCAACTCCCGGTATAATTATTTTTTACAAAATAAAATGAAAAAAAAAAATTGATTTTTGAAAATTTAATAATCGATTCATACTCGTCCATAACATACTCGCGATTAATCAATAATTTTTTTCACCACCCCTAATCTCTTCCTTCAACAATACTCCAACCTTAACTGAGAACACAGTCAGTTTTGAAATTCCAGCCAAAAAGTCTGTACAGATTCACATTGGAAAAACATATGATCAACAGTTTCAATATCTTTGAATTGTTCTTACAATTAAATCTTTCTTGTAGGAAGTGATTAGATGGATAAATGTCATTTAGTATTTTAAATGTTACTTCTTTGCCTTTAGGAAGAACTGGATAAGTAAAATAACACTTCCTTATTTTCTTTGCCTCTTCTTCACTTAATTCTTGAAGAACATACTTTCTTTTCAGTTGACTGGGGAAGTACAATTTGGATAATACATTTCTGATAAACTTATTTGTTAATTGTTTGCTCTTTAAATTTTTGCCTTTAGTACATGACGGATAGCATAGGTGTAACTTAGTTTTTCGTGGCTTGTGGTAAAATAACGTAGTGAATAATGAAAGGACACGGTCGTTTTATATGTGTATGCCTTTAGTATTTGTTATATAATGTTAAAAATGTCATACGAGGTGGTTTTTTTCATATTTAATTTTCATTCACTTCCAGGGATAGGATTGGCATAGAAGATGCAGCACTCTTTACATTTTAAATGTATGTTGCCACCCTAGAAGTCAAAGTCTTTTTACATGTGACATTAACATATTTATTTTGTTCTATTTTGTTGTCCTGTTATTCTATTGTTTGACTTTTTTTTTTTCAGATCAAATGTATATCAAGTGTTATCCATCCTCATAACACCTCCACAAATATAGACTGGAACTTCTGAGCAACATCACCTTGTCTGCTTTGGGGCTGTCATAGGTGAATGATGCAGTACTTTTCTGTGTTGAATTTACAAAACGTCAGTACACAGACATAGTTTTGTTCCAGTTTTGCTGTGCTCAAGTCTTCTTTGTGTCCCCAGCCCAGCAGTCAGATGCATCAGAACAACAAAGCACAACTGTGGTAGCCCAGACACCTTCAGCAACAAGTAAATTGCTTTAACATTAATGATAATGAAATGTCAGTATTGTAATTAAACTTGACCCATCTGATGTAATTGTTCATGCCAGAGATTTAACAACACTGTCAGTCAGGAGCATATTTAACAGGAGCCACACTCAACTGGCTTGATGGTGACTTCAGTAAGTGTGGTTGACCCTCTTGTTTTTGTGGCTATAACAATTTGGCTAAGTAATCCCACTCTCTTCCATTTCCTTAACATGAAACTTTTATTTATTTTTTGATACTGAACAGGTGCAGTGAAGATATTTAAAGAGACACTATCACTATCTAAAGTACAGAAAGCCGTATATCATCTCTAGGTGCAGTCACCTACAGTGCAGCCAGCTTTACAAAGACTGTGGGGCTGGTCACCAGGAAAATGGACAACAGGGAGTGCTTTTGGGGTTTTACTCCTCAGATGTGCACACATTGTGTTTTTACTGTAACAATTATGGTCACTTGCAGTTCATGTGTTTTCAGTGTAGTGTAAGATGTGTTAATTATTAATATTACTCAAAAACCATTAAAACTTCTAAATTTTGGAAGTTATTCTTCATTATTTTACTGTGGTTATTTTGTGTATGTTGTTAAAAAAAATGCTTTCGTGTCATAAACTGTAAAAGATTAGTATGCTATTATTTGTATTATTTCTACTAGGTAAAATTAACAAAGATAAAAGTACAGAACATATTAAAGTTACGTACAAAGAGGTGACATAACTTGCAAAGCACCCTTTATACACGTATATAACAAGTAATACAAAACGAAAGTTTGGTGGAGGTGACATATTTTTAAATGGAGCTCCACTCGCCCCCATGGAGATGACGTAATTCTATGTAAAGTGTTACCCGGACCAACATGGCGGCCGCGTCATTAGTGGAGGCGACGTAATTCTACGGAAAGTTTGGCCCGGTCCAACATGGCGGCGGCGTCGCTAGTGGAGGTGACGTATTTCCGCTCTTGAGTGGAGCTCCACTCGCCCATTGCCCATATGTCTGCAGCCAGACCCTTTTGAAGAGTTGCGGTCCTGATGGCTGTTTTATTTTTTACTAACCACCAGACGGCGCTGTTTTCTACACTCTCGAAGCTGTGAACTTTTTTCTGGAACAGTCATTGGAAAGCCTCAGTGCTTCGTTTGCACAATTTCCACCGTTGGTCTCGTGTGCAATGGAGTAGAGATGGGCAAACGAAGCACTGAGGCTTTCCAATGACTGTTCCAGAAAAAAGTTCACAGCTTTGAGAGTGTAGAAAACAGCATATATATATATATATATATATAGAGCCTGTCATATATAATATTCTTCCTCTTTTTATTTATTTATTTCTTTTATTTTATTTTTTTTAACTAAAGCGAACCAGTTACCTATCCTATCGGAGTGTTTCAAGCTACATATTGAAAATAATGTCAGAGTGATGTCAAATTATGTAAAAAAAAAAAAAAAAAAAAAACATCAAACCGGTTGTAACCAATGAGCATTAAGTTGTGTTGCTTTTCAAGCGTGCTTTAACAGTTGTAAGACTGCAGTGTTTCTCTAAACCACTTACTAGGCCTAGTTAACAGACAACCAGAACTCTCCACTTCAGATCTGCTGCCACTACGAAACATTCAACGTTTATTTTAACATTTCTGCTGTTTTGCACATTTTTGTGTTTAAATGTTTTCTTTTTAGAATTTAAAAACTGTTGTTGTTGGAAACTGTTCAGCGAAATGTCTAGGAAAATATTTGAGGTGTTTGTTATCTTCTGTTTGTGCATTTGGAGTCTGTCTGGTAAGGATTTTTATGACTTTAGTTATGTATATATCTCTATAATTTGTCCATATCATTCTGTTTTTTATTACATTATTATTATTTTTTATTATTATTATTAAGCAAGTTAAATATCTTTGTTTGTGATGCTCATTTATTCATTTTTCTCTCCCAATAACATAAAAAGGTTTAACTTGTCGAACATTATTTTGTTGACCAATTGTTTTGCAATGACAATTTTCTAAAATGACTAAAACTGCAAAAGTCTCTCCGAGAAACTGTTTTGTCTGTCCTTCAGGTGTGTTTGGTGATGAAGTGAAGTCAGTGTCAGTGACGGAGGGAGATTCTGTCTCTCTACACACAGATTATACTGATACACAGAGAAAAGATTCGATTGAGTGGAAATTTGGACCTAAAAACATTCTCATCGCTCAAATCGACAGAAAGAACAATGTCTCAACAATATATAATGAGAGTGATGGTGGGAGATTCAGACACAGACTGAAGCTGGATCAGACTGGATCTCTGATCATCACAAACACCAGAACCACAGACTCTGGACTTTATAAAGTATTCAGCAGCAGACAGGGGACACCGCTCAACAGCTTCAATCTCACTGTCTACGGTGAGTAGAGAAACACTTGCCATTTCGGATATACATTACATTATTTTTTATATTTATCACTTTCATAATTATTGAGATTATGAAATGATAGAAGATAATATGATGGATTTCTCCTAATTACTGAATTTGATTTGTTCTCCAATATTTTTCAGCTCCTCTCCCCATTCCTGTCATCACCAGATACTCTACACAAAATTCATCATCATCTTCATCATCATCAAATTGTTCATTCCTGTGTTCAGCCGTGAATGTGAGTGATGTGACTCTCTCCTGGTACAAAGGAAACAGTTTATTCTCCAGCATCAGTGTGTCTAATATCAACAGAAGTCTTTCTTTACATCTGGAGTGTCTGGATGATTCATACAGCTGTGTGGTGAACAATCCCATCAGAAACCAGACCACACATCTCAACACTGAACTCTGTCAGACATGTTCAGGTACATCTGTTGGCACTATATATCCCCAAACTAAATGAATGATAATTCTGTTCTTACATTGCTCATTTCTTCTCTCAGATCACTGTATCTGCTGCTGTGGTTCTACTGAAGCTGTGATCCGATTGGCTCTCTCTGCTCTGGTGGGTGTGGCTTCTGTTGCTGTGCTGGTTTATGACATCAGATCCAGAAATCCTCTACAGAAGAAGACATCACCATCAAACTCTGATTAATCAGATACTCCTGAAGGTGGAGATGCTCTTAGAACAACTGCAAAGAAAAGTAATTTAAGTGATTATTAGATTATGATTTTTAGATAAATTGATTGTTATACGTTTATCAGAGTAGAATCTACTGGTTGTCACAATTTCTTCACTCACTGTTGTATTAATGACAACCTAGAATGATGTAATATTACCAATCAAATATTTGTTTTAAGACACGATTAATGCTCAGTTTTTGTAACTTTTTTTAGTATAGATAAGAATGTCATGTAAGTTATTGTGATTTTTTTTTGTGCTGTTGGTTTTCTTCTCCCTTTTCATGCTTTGTATCTAAATCTTTAATCTCTTTACCTGTGGGCTGACATTTTTAGTGTCAACACACAGACTTATAATTCAGTATAATTTCTTACATTTGTTGTAATTTGTAGTTTTAAATTACTGGACATTTTTGGTTCAAGCTCACATTTTGAAGAGTTTTGTGTCTCTTTATATGAAATAAATCAATAAATCATTCTAAAAACATTTGTTGTCAAAAGTGTTTCAGGAGTTGGCATGTCTCTGACTTAAATTTAGTGAAAATTTATGACACAACCCCCCCACCCCACTATGGAACAGTGTGTATCCGATGTGACAGCAATGTTACCTATCTGTACCAATTTTATCTGAGATTAAGGTTTTGGGTTTAATTTAGGGTTTTGCAGGGTTTGCACTAAACTGGTTTGAGAACAAAAGAATCATGCAGCTTCATTCTTCAGGATCTGAACTGGGGCTATCTTACTGTGTAGTGAGATAATGTTAACATTAATCACTTTTCAGTTCTTATATCAGCTCTGAATTTAATGTCAATAAAGTCAATTTGATATGAAATGCTCACAAACTCTTGCAAGCAACCTCTTAAAATACTGAATTGGGAGGCATAGGACCATAAGCCAGTAGTAATAGCTCTTAAATTGCAATAATACTAAAACGGGTGTACTGTTTTTAAAAAACCATCTCTGAGAAGGTTCCCATCTCTGAAGGGAGGTGCTCAGGGGTGTCTATTCACACTGAACTACAGGAACTAAAGGCTTTGTCTAAACCACCTCACTACAGACTAGCAAAACTCTCCTCTTAAGCTCATCTGTCACATTAACTTTGAAACAGTTATAACATTTCTGTTGTCCTTGGTTAAAAAATTCACCTTTTTAGAATTTAGAATTGTTTTTATTGGAAACGGTTCAGCGAACAGCTGAAGAAAATGTTGGTGTTTATTTTCTTCTGTTTGTGCTCATGGAGTCTTGCTGGTAAGTATCTTTATGGCTTCACTTCTGTTCACATGATAATTTGTTCAGCTGCATATTATTTTGTTATTTGTTATTTCCATCATTCATTTTGCCTCTAATGTTTTCAAGCGTTATCAGGCTAATATACTCAAATACTTTTTACAGAGGAAGAACGGTTTTGCGATGACAATTTTCTACATGTTCTAAAATGACTAAAACTGCAAAAGTCTCTCTGAGAAACTGTTTGTGTTTGTTCTTCAGGTGTGTTTGGTGATGAAGTGAAGTCAGTGTCAGTGACGGAGGGAGATTCTGTCTCTCTACACACAGATTATACTGATACACAGAGAAAAGATTCGATTGAGTGGAAATTTGGATCTAAAAACATTCTCATCGCTCAAATCGACAGAAAGAACAATGTCTCAACAATACATAATGAGAGTGATGGTGGGAGATTCAGACACAGACTGAAGCTGGATCAGACTGGATCTCTGATCATCACAAACACCAGAACCACAGACTCTGGACTTTATAAAGTATTCGGCAGAACAGAGACGCCGCTCAACATCTTCAATCTCACTGTCTACGGTGAGTAGAGAATCACTTGCCCTGTTTGATTTTGAGTGTTTCTTCTGTGGTTCATTTTGGCTGAATGGACTGTATGGGAAATAAGCATCTTAAATATTTGAAATAGCATTGCTGTCTCATTTCTGTTTCACTAAATCTAATTTTATTGCTTTTCATAGCCAAATTACAGAGGGTATGTTAGTATATATGTTTGTTATTAAAATACACAAATGCTAGCTGGGCCGTTCTCAACTCAACCAAAGGTGCCTGGGTCAGTTTTTTAATTGTGTTCCTTTTTTTTTTTTTCTGGTGAAAGAAATATCAAAAGGATGAATTTTTCGTGGTCAAAAAACAAACACTGGTTACGTTATATAGAGCTGATGCTGATTTTATTTAAAGGGGAATGTCTGAAGAATAAGTAACACTGAAACTAGATATGTATCTTGTTTCCCTAAATAAAGACAGTTGTATAGGTCATATTTGTCTGTGCCACAGATATTCTTTTTCCAAGGTTTGCATGCCTGTAACTCAAGAACAATTATAGTTATGTTAACCCTTGTTCGACCCTTTGGACACTTTTGTCCTTTTCAGATTTTTTTATAATTTTGCCTGTTATTGCCAACTGCACACATTTTGGCAGAGGTGTGTATTTTTATTTCAATTTTACTATCTTATTCTATTTCCTTTAATAAATCTATTTTGCACCAGGACAAAAATGTCCCCAAACTGCTATTATTAATCGCTGTGCCATTTAACTGTAAAATGTTTAGGCTTTCTTTCTGTTGGCAAGACTTCAACACTTAATATTTTAATATTTCTTTTAGCTTTGACCTATAAAGCAAATACTCGCTTTATTCATGTTTTTTGCTTCTGCATATTAAAGGAAAAATAATGCAGATATAATTGTGTCACAGTGTGGATAAACTCTACTGCAAATCACAAATCCAACCACTGTGTGCATCAGTGGAAGAAAATTATATACTGTGCCCAAATAAAAGCTTACTGAAAGCTAATTGTTTGAGATATAAACCTCAAATTTGGAAAACAACTTGTTTAGAATTATTTAGATTAAAGGTGTAGAGTTCAACATGTTTCATAAAATATATATTTTATATAAAATATTGTTTCAAAGTTTGAGTTAATATCAGGAATTCTGATTCAAAAGAAAATAAGTATCATCTTTATGCAAAGTGACCCACATTTGGTTTTTGACCAGCGAAAATGTTTACAAAATTTAAATATCTCAGAAACCAAACCATATAGGGCCTTAAAATTGAAGATGCCAAAAGGAAAATTTGTAAAGACTTAATATCTAAAATGGCATTAATATATGTTTAATACTTCTTGAGTTACAGACATGCGAACTTGAAGAAAAAAAACTGAAAAGTGCTCTTTCCCCATTTTTGAAAGGTCACCATTGGCACATAATGTAACAAAGATTGCTAAAGTCAACAGATTTTATTAATAGACCTACAATTTCTGTGTAAAAAAAAACATCTTGCTGAAGTCATTTTGCCCCCTGTAATAAGGTGAAACAAAGTGGACAACTATGTAAATAAACATCTATGACATTTAATATTTTAGCTTTCTTCTTCATTTAGACATTTCTTTCATCAAAAAAAAAAAAAAAAGGAACACAATCAAAAATCTGACCTAGCTCTGGTTGAGTTGACACAGATTGACCCAGTATTGGTGAATTTTAAGAACAAACATAACATTTTCACACTCCCTGCTTAATTTGACAATTACAGCTTAATTGCAAATGAAGCACTAGAAATAATAATAATAATAATAATAATAATAATAATAATAATAATAATAATAATAATAATAATAATAATAAAAACATTATTATTTGTGTAATTTAGCTTGATTTCGGCTTGTTTTGTTGATATCACTTTAGATAATAATGGTCCATTAGTTAATGTTAGTTAACTGCTTTATTTAACATGATCTAAGCAAGAACAATCCTTCTACAGCATTTATTAATCTTAGTTGATGTTAATTTCCACATTTACTATAGCATTATTCAAAATCAAAAGTTGTGCCTGTTAACATTAGTTAATGCACTGTTAATTAGCATGAACTAACAATGAATAACTGTATTTTCATGAAATAGCATTAACAAACATGAATAAATAAAGTAATGTTTGTAATGAATAAACTAACATTAACTAATGGACCATTATTCTGAAGTGTTACCGTTCTGAAGTGTATCAGTTCTCATTTCATCTCGAGCTTTTTACTGACAATATATTCTGCTTGCTAAAAAAGTACACTAACCTTTGATAACATTATTAGTGGCAAATGTAAAATATGGTGTAAATTACATCACAATTATAAACTGTTGTACATTTTTAACTAGGCCATGTATGCTGTATTAGAAGGGAGGTCCACTGTCTTTAAATTTGAAAAACCTGTTTCAAACTAATACTCGTTTTAAAAATCTAAAATGTTTGCAATTATATAGTTTAAGAATATAAATTATTTTCACACAAAACTAAAAACTTAAACATGTTTATAAATATTTTTATTTTTATTCTTGAATATTTTCATTTTTTGTATTTCTAAGACTAGGACAAGAGTAATATGATAAATTCATACAAAAAATAAAAATCTATTTCCAGCTCGTCTGCCTGTTCCTGTCATCAGCAGAGACTATTCACAATGTTCATCATCATATTGTTCACTGGTGTGTTCAGTGGTGAATGTGAGTGCTGTGACTCTCTCCTGGTACAAAGGAAACAGTTTATTGTCCAGCATCAGTGTGTCTGATCTCAGCATCAGTCTCTCTCTACCTCTGGAGGTGGAATATCAGGATAATCGTACCTACCAATGTTTAGTGAACAATCCCATCAGCAACCAGACCACACATCTCAACATCAGTGAACTTTGTCACATGTGTCCAGGTAGGACAGTGGTGATATTTGCATTTATTTACTGATCACATAAGTTATATAGTGCTGATATCTCTCATTGTTTGTTTTAGATCAGACTTAGAGATTCAGTCACACTAATGGCTCATTTCGTCCATTATAGGACTGGGCTTATTTTACAAAGTGTTGATCTCTGCTGCTGCTGGTGGATCTCTGTTGGTTGTAGCTGCATTTGGGATGTTCTGGATCTGCAGAAAACCAAGAAAAAACGACCAGAAAGGCAAGTATTACCTACTAGAGAAAACACAACTTTTCTCAAACATCTTTATTTTTTTATTGAGAGTTTCTTTTTTTAATACATTTTTCATTATTGTTGAAACAGTTCAGACCTGTGATAAAGAGATCACTTACGCTGATCCGACGTTCTACAAAAGAAAACCACAGAAATCAGTAAGATTATATATTTCTATGTATGGTGCATCTCCATATGATTTAAGCATTTAGTCAAATGTGTGTGAGGTGAGGCATCAATGCAAATGCTGCCAGAATATGCCAATAATTTGGAAGTAAAACTATAAATAAATATTTTAGTTGTAAGGTTTATGCAGGGTAATGATGGTGACACTCTACATAAATAAGTTTTGAAAATACTGTAGTTTTTCCATTAACAAGCGATGTTCAGTGATTAGCGGCGAGTCATTGCAAGGGATGTGCCAATAGTGTGGCTTACAGAGGACTCGACAGTGTAAAGCAAATTTTTGTCCTTTGAAAGACTATAATAGCTAAAAGTCATAGGTTAGCTGTAGTGATATTACATTTATCATGATGCAGCATTATTTTGCTTCTTAAAAATGCATTATGTCAGGGCAGACACAAATTCAGCTTTCAACTGCTGCTTACACACTCAGAGTTAACACAAGCTTAAAGATGCATGTAAATACTGGAGATTTTACTTATTTATACAGTCACACTAAATATGCACTTTTTTATTGATTTTGTTTTTAGTTTAGCAAAAAAAAAAAAAAAAAAACGGCACAACCAGTAGTACAGCTGCAAATGCAAATTTGATATTGAGTTATAAATGTATGTACAGGCCCAATCGCAAAGTTGGGGAGGGTTCCCAAAGGGCTGCACATAAATTGGACCGGTAGCATTACCACTTCGACATAAAGAGTTCATGGTAAAAGAAGAATAAATAATAATAATAATAATAATAATAAAATAAAAACCACTAGTCTATAGCTAATTTTCGATGAGACACATGGAATGCAGGAAATTGGTGGTAGATACACCTTTGCTTTATTGGTGACAATGGTTCCATGTTCATCCTAGGTGGTACTTTTGTAAAACAGCTCCATAGGTTTATTTAAATGTTAAATGTTCTTTTTATACTTTTCATTGGTTAAATATTTACTCACAGGCAGTAAGGGTGATCAATAGTAATGAATTATATACAAATTATAGAAAATACCTATAGAAAAATTACCGTCTGCATGTGATGCTTCAGCATTCATGACTGAGTACAGAATCACATGTCAAATTTGTATAGCTTTATTCATAAATTAACCCAGAAGTTCAAGTAAATATGATAGAAATTAGTCTAGGACTTGTATATAAAGCATGGACATAGAATGAACAATGCAAGCTATGTCTGAAAATGAATGTGCAGTTCAGTTGAATGATGTAGTTTACACATGCGCGTCAAAGGTGCATTTCTTAATATAGCAGCATAGGTGCATATGTGTGCATATAGCCAGCTATTCTGCTGTTGTTTGTTCCTTGTTCCTTTTTCTAATATTTATATATAGACATTCAGTTCCACCTTCTCTTGTACACCCAACAGTGCTGTTTAGGATAACTACAGATTGCGTAAATACTATATGGGCAATTTACTAAGCAAAAAAGGTATTAAATGTTATTCTTTATTGTGTAGTGTATTTTCATGTAGAAGTTGGATGAAGATAAATGCTCAGTAATGTGAATGTGTTTGTGTTTTATAACAGAGAGTTAAAGAGGAAGATGATGTGGTGTACGCTGGAGTCACAGTGAGATCAAACTCTTGATCAAAACTGTTCTATGATTATGACTATGATTCTGGAGAAGTAGAATACTGTATTAGTATGAATATTTTTTTAGTTTGACTATAAATATATGCATAATATAAAGCTCTTATAGATACAATAGATGTTTATGATTTTATTTCTTTGAGGTTCACACTTGTGAGAATGTGATAATATATTGTTGCCACGAGATAGTTTTGTCAGTTTTGGTAACAACATTCTTATATAATGGCCACACAATGGGAAGTCCTGGCCTAAACATTACAAAACTAGTGGCATTCACTCACGTTTTTTATTCTATGGCACCATAAAGACAGACCACAAAACTTCTGTACTACATTAAAAGTTTTCTGAGGGGTGATTAAGTTGAAATTATTGTCTGGAGGCCCCTAAGGGAAATCATCCACATATATTTTCCTCTACTATCTCACATTCATTCTTTGGCATTAAAAGTGGTGCATTACTCAGGCATTACTTTCCTCTGGATTTCATTTATAGATACATTCATGACCAAAAATATCAGCCCCCTTGGTAAATATGATCAAAGAAGTGTGTGAAAATTCATCTCCATTTTTAATCCTTTTGATCTTTCATATAAAAAAAATAAAAATCACAAAAATGTATCCTTTCATTGGATAATACACATTTAAAATGGGGGGAAATATCGCTATGAAATAAATGTTTTTCTTTAATACACATTGGCCACGATTAATGGCACCCTTTTATTCAATACTTTTTTAAACCTCCATTTGCCAGTTTAACAGGTCTAAATGTTCTCCTATAATACCTGATGAGGTTAGAGAACACCTGACAAGAGATCAGAGACCATTCCTTCATCCAGAATCACTCCAGACCCTTCAGATTCCCAGCTTCTCCTCTTCAGTTCCCTCCTATCATTTTCTGTAGGGTTCAGGTCAGAGGACTGGAATGGCTAGAAGCTTCATTTTGTGCTCAGTGACCCATTTTTGTGATGTTTTTGAGGTTTGTGTTTGGATTATTGTACGGTTGGAAGATCCAAACATGGCCCATTATACGATTTCTAACAGAGTCAGTCACTTTTTCATTTTTTATCTGTTGGTATTTGATAGAATCGAAGATGCCATGTATCTAAAAAAGATGTCCAGGACCTCCAGAAGAAATATATGCCCACAGTAGTGTTGTCACGGTACCAAAATTTCAGTATTCGGTACCGATACCAGTGAAAATCCACGTTTCTGGAGCAAAACACAATATGCTAATAAAAAATAAAAAACACACTTTTTATCACTAAAAATAAAACCAATTCCATTCTTTATACTTATTTAAAATTGTTATTAAAGTTTTTTTTACAAGTAATACAATTATGAAAAACAGTTAACAAGTTTCACCCAAATTTTATTTGTCTTTTAATTAATGAAATTTGAACACATTCTACGGACACAGCTCTCTATGGACACCTCTGCAATTGAGCTGCCATTGGCCATTAAATATTTTAGTTTACTTGCCAGAGTGATATATAACTTTAGTAATTAGAAGTAAACTTGATAACCATGCTTAAATGCATATTAGTCAATTTAACTGAACATTTTAACTGGAATGGTGGTGGTGCTTTTTTTTGTCATTCAGTGATTCTGTAAAAAAAAAAAATACTGGTGAGAAAAAAAATACTGATAAGATAATACTGATACGAATTCTAATAAGAAGAACTATAAAAACACACTAAAGATTACTAAGGATTAATTAGCTGCTGGATTCATGAATATTAATCAGGTTTTGTGCATTCGCTCGAACTGATTTGCTGAAATCAAAACGAACGATAATAGGTGAGCGCCAGCCAATGAGATTGCCATTTGCGCATTAACTCAACACACTAACGTTAAAGGAAAACCCAGCTATTCTTAAAAGCTGAAGATTTCCATAGATATGCCAATATTTTGACAGAAGAATACAACCAAGGATAGTTTAAATGTAGTGCGTCAATTCTCGGTCTCTGCGTGTGTGTGAGAGAAAGCGAAAGCGATCTGTGCGCCTTCACACTAGAGGTAAACACAGGTGCGCTGTGCATCCATTGAGATGAACTGAATCACACAGATTGCCTGACTGAGAGTGAAACTTTAAAGCGCTCAGTCAGAGAGTGTTCGGCGAGTGAACATATATCTGAGCTAAACTTATACTTATCCTCCAACTCACAAAATGGCGAGTAAAATCTGAGAATTTATTAGCCATTGGCTAATATTAGACATCATTTAGTCACCAGAAGGAAGATTTAGTCGCATATGCGAGTGATGTACTCCCAATGTAGAGGGTTGCTATGTAGTAAACAAACCCGCACTTCTCTGCCATTCATAAATTCACACAGAGACACGCAGAACATGCAATTTGAGATTCTGTCCACGTTTTCTGCTTCGCGGTAATCATAGAGCTGTATGCGTCAAGAACCGGGTTTGAACGGGACCTCGGTACTACCGGTACTTAAAGAAACCTGGTACCGTCACATTTTCATTTTTTTAGTACCGACTTGGTACCGAAGTACCGGGTCTTTTGACAACACTAGCCCACAGCAGTATATTTCATTGTACACATGGGTTACTTTTTATCCCTGTGTTCACCAAGTGTTTGCTGCTAAAAAGCTCTTTTTTTTTCATTTGACCATAGAAGCCAGTCCCATTTGAAGTACTTGTTGTGTCTGATAAATGAATATGCTGTAGTTTTAAGTTGGATGAGCTAGGAGAATTTTTCTTGTAACCCTCCCAAACAACATATGTTGATGTAGGTGCTGTTTGATAATTTTTTAAAGGTTTTCTGAACCCGAGACTATTTTCTGCAGTTTTCCAGCTGTGGTCTTTTGAGAGTCTTTAGCCACTTTGAATATTCTATTTTGAGCTTGATTAGTTTGGTTAACTTTGAGTATAAATACAGGATACCTCTAGTTTAGAACATGCAACAACAATTATGGGAAAGACTACTGACTTGACAGTTGTCCAGAAGACAATCATCAGAGGGTACGCCACAGAAGGTCATTGCTGAAAGGGCTGGCTGTTCATAGAGTGCTGTATCAAAATATATTCATAGAAAGTTGACTGGAAGAAAAAGGTGTGGTAGGAAAAGGTGCACAAGCAACAGGCATGACCACAGCCTTGGGAAAATTATCAGGAAAAGCTGATACAAGAACTCGGGAGAGTGTCACAAGGAGTGGACTGAAGCCAGAGTCGGTGCATCAAGAGTAACCACACTCAGACGTCTTCAGGAAAAGAGCTACAGCTGTCACATTCCTAGAACCAAGCCACTCCTGAACCAGAGAATAACGTCTGAAGCATTTCACCAGGTGTAAGGAGAACAAGAACTGGACTGTTGCTCAGTGGTCCACAGTCCTCTTTTCAGATGAAAGTAAATTTAGCATTTCATTTGGAAATCAAGGTCTGGAGTCTGGAGGAAGAATGGAGAGGCAGAGAATCCAAAGTCCAGTGTGAGGTTTCCTAAATCAGTGTTAATTTGAGGTGCTGTGATGTCTGCTGGTGTTGCTCCATTGTGTTTTATCAAGTCCAAAGTCAATGCAGCCATCAACCGGGACATTTTTTGGGAACACTTCCATCTTCCATCTGCTGACAAGCTTTATGGAGATGCTGATTTCCTCTTCCAGTAGGACTTTAGCACCTGCCCACAGTGACACAACCACTTCCAAGTGGTTTGCTGACCATTATATTACTGTGCTTGATTGCCCAGCCAACTCACCTGACATGATATTGACTCGGCTTCAATAACACCTCAGCAGTGCCATAGACTGATCGCCTCCATGCCACGCTGCACTGAAGCACCACCCAAGTATTGAGTGAATAATTATACCTACTTTGGATTTTAATTTTTCTTTAAAAGTTTCCTACTTTTAATTTTTCTAAGCTCTAAGTCACCATCAGAATTAAAACAAAAAACTCTTGAATTATTTCAGTCTGTGTGCAATGAATCTAGAATATAAGAAAGTTAGCTTTTTTAAATTAAATTACAAAAAAATAAAGAACTTTTCCATGACATTCAAATTTGTTGAGATGCACCTGTATATGATCACTATGGTTACCGCTACAGGCACAATTGAGGCAGCCACCAGCTCCTCGGAGGACCCTGGGGTCAGGAGTCATAGCACACACACACACACACACACACACACACACAGAGAACGTAAACGTCAGTGGCAGCACCATCGTTGTGTGTTTGACAACAGAACAGCGTGTAGTGGATACAAAGTAATGGATAGATTATTATTGTGCTTCAGCCTGCTTCTGCCCTGACCCGATTCTTTAGCACCAAAACACACCCATACCCCAACAGGACCTGCTATGGTGGCCGAGAGAGCTAAACGTGCTGCAAATGACAAAAATACCTGCAAATTATGAAAACATCTTCATCAGTTTGACAAGACGTGCTGCAAATACTCACAATACAAACAAATAAAGAAATGTGCTGCAAAAACACAGACCACATCAGAAATATTTAAGGAAACCGTAAAGTGACAAATATGGCTGGGACATAATTGATCAATATTTGCTCTGACAAGATCTTTGTTTATTTTAACAATCCTGGTCATACGATTCCTTAGCTTTTTTGTGTGGATATTATTAGCCTAAATAAGCTGACTAAATACACAATTACTGGCCGCTGTGTTGATGGCCTCCTTTACTGCTACTCGGACTACTACACAGTGTTTAGACATCCTCCCTCTCAACCGTGTGTCTTAATTTGATTAATTAAAAATCTATTTCAACCATGGTAAACCGTTGCTGTATTGTGGGGTGTAAATAGCGCAACATATAATCGCCATGGGGAAAATAAAATGAGAATGGATTAACTTTCCACCACTTTCCTGCTTGGAGGTGCGACCACGGAGACCATAACATCTGAATATTAATTTATATAGCTTAAGTCAACATTGAAAATAAGGGAAATTTCCCGGGTTACTCATCCAAAATACGGGTAATTTCAACATTCATCTTTTTTATGCTCTCCCTCTCCTGACATAAAAAATTTGTACTTTCGCGATTTGTGAAGCTAGGTCTGACATGACTGCTTACAGATTGTCGTGAAATCGTGCTCTCACAACAACCACCCTATCTTAAAAAACCAAACATCACGCTAAGGTTGCTTTCAAGTAAGCGAAACGATGCTTTGAAAACATCTGTTCGCTGGAAGGACAAGGAGTAGCAACAGGACAACAGCACAGAGACTTGACAGGTCCGATGGAGGGGCTAACGGGATATTTTACAGGAAAATACTAAAACGGGAAGACAGCGGGAGAAGAGCTCAAATACATGAGAACCCCCGAAAAAACGGGAGGGTTGACAGCTTCTAACTACATTTTTGAAACACAGTTAAAAGTCCATGTGTGAATGGTTTTTGGCACTAACAGTTACTAAATCAGCAGCTAGGTAGAGCATTTGTGAACTGTACATGAGACTCCAATGACTTGTAGCTTCAGAACTATTCTGAAGTGTAGGCACTCACAAAACAAACAAGATAGCTGAAGATATCTATAATGCAAAAGTGCGGCAGCAAGTCGTCGTCAATGCTCCGCTCTTTGTTGAGAATTTCATAAGGATCCAAATCGTTAATAGTGCTGATTTTGTCCACATACCGTCTCTGACATCCCTATTTAGCGTATCCCTTTAAATCCCACAACCTTTTCGCGATTTTAACATCTTTTTTCTTTCTCCCAACTATTCTTCTTCTCGTTCAACTTGCTGTATGTTTACATTCGCGAGGCTATCAACATGGCTGCCATGTACCAGAATGCAACGCGGCACCCAAACCCTATTTGCAACACGTGTGCTGTCAAAATGATGAAGATGTTTTCTTAAGTTACTGGTGTTTTTTCTATTTGAATGTGTTTCGTGAAGTTGAGCTCTCTCGGCCACCGTGCCTCGCCCCTATTTTGATGACTAAATGTAAATGTAATGTAATATGCATCCTGTACACTCAAATTGAGCGCTCTCTTCTCGCTATCAGGACAAGACATGCCCCCTTACTGCTGATTGGCTACAAG
>NC_039264.1:5315621-5396245 GCF_003368295.1 Carassius auratus | reverse complement strand
TGTTGTGTTAATTTTATCTGACTAAAGAAATATGCAGATGTTCTCTCCAAACATCCAAATTTCAAACCAGCAAAGGCAATTTAAACCATTGTTCTTACCTTTGATGTCTTCTCTGGGCAATGGAGACTTCTGCACTTCTTCCCACCAGAACCAGATCAGCTCAGTTGAGTCTTTGCCTCTGCAGAGCTTGGCAATACAGAATCAGGAACAAACTAAAATAATAACTTTACTCATAATAAATTACTCAGAGACTTGTTTAAAAGTTTTTACGCATCACCATTGTACATGGCTTCGCTTTATTTTAAACACTAACTCATAAGCAAAATATTAACAAGTAAAAAACAAAAGTAAAAGCGTAAGTCTTCACCCCGAGATGCGGCAGGGGATGTGTCCAAACCATAACATTATATAGTCCCAAAAACAATACATCATTTCTTCCGGATGCCTCCTTTTGGTAAAACACATTAACACATCCGCTTGCACGCACACACTAACAGTCAGGTTGCTATGGATACAGGAAGTTAACATCTCCTTATTTGGCAACCCCTCTTCTGCACCACACACATTAAGTAATGCTGCTCTATTATCTTTCCATTAAAGCAAATTAATCTTTTCTTTAAGTTGTTACAAAATCTTAAGGCGTAGGCTAAGTAAGTAACTATTGCTAAACTGCACAGCATCCTCCTCCCTGTGTTAATCAGATTAAACACATTACATACAATTTTTTAGAAAGAAAGTCCATCCTGCAATCCAGATTGCAAGATGCATTTCCTTGCACACTCATTGTTATCTTAGCAAAAGCAAGCATACGTGACAGTCTCAACTGGCGTACGTGACAGTTTCAACTGTTGAGCAAATGTTAACATCATACATTTCTTATTACTGCCTTTTAAAAGTTGATGTTTAACAATTCATATATCTCATTATTACCTTTTAAGGGTTTTCTGGTCTTGCAACAGAGGTTTGCAATCTCAAGGCCTCGATTCCATTTGCCAGAGACTGTAACTCTAAATCAACATTAACCAACTCAATACAATTAATGATTTCTCTCATCATTTTTATTACTTCTATTCATGCCTTCTTGTCTTCGCACCAGTCGAATTATTCTTCTTATCTTAGAAACGATTTTCTGCTGGTCCGTCGGTTGATCTCCTCTTCTGATTTCTCTCGACGCTTGTCTTCTTCTTTTGTCGTTTGACCTTTTTGTTCCAGTCTTTCTGGAGGCCTTCAACAAGTAAATCATCAAAATCAATCTTTAATTACCTGATTCATTATCACAGTTACCCAGTGAGACACGATTGGGAATATTGTGACTAGGTGACCCCATCTCAAATTGGGAATCTCCAAAACACCCTCACTTGGGGTCAAATTGTCACAAAGATTCCTCTCGTCCTAGTACTTTTCACTGGAATTCTATCTTCCAACACATTTCACCAAAATGTTCCCAATCTCACACTTCTATACATTTTCTCAATGAACACATCAAAAACATTCCTCCTGTTTCTAATCAATGTTACTTCCATCAATTCTCCCATTTCCATTACAGAATACGGATCTTGATTTCTAGGCAGTTCATGCATTAGGCATTTTTCAATTCCATCTCTTTCCACAAAAACCCTCAGGATTCTCCTTGCAGAGCCTAAAGCCTCTCTGCAGTTCTCGGCCAGCTTTTCGCCAGATCTACGAACCGTCTGAAGCTCATCCCACTAAGTGGGCCACCGGGCTCCTGGATCATCACTGCTGGGCCCTGGAAGAGATTCATGCCAATCATAACACTAATACATAAACCGCTCTGTACTTTCAATTCACCATACCCAATGTAATTTACTTTAGATCTTTTCAAAATATATATTTTTCTCCTAAAGACAATTTTTCTCTTTTTTTTCTTTTTTAGTTTATTAGAGGTAGTTAATTATTCTGAATTTATTGTGGTAGTTTGCTTTGAAACATGTTGTACACTTTTTCAATGCCTTTTTCATCTTGTCCCACCGGTTCATCAAAATCATAATCCCCAGCAGTACAATATCATCATCTTTCAGAAAAAATCCCAACATAAACACACTCAATGTCAAAAATCCTATAATTGTCCATAACATTGCTTCTTTTCCATATTTTAATATCAACAATCCAATTAGATACATTGCGCTAGTTATGATAATACATATTTCTCCCCAAAAGACAAACTCATCTTCATGTATCATAACAGATGTAACATCAACCCCAAGCTTTAATATGCTTGTTACAGTTAAACCAAATGTTCCCTGATGTCCTAGCAATTTTTGCCATCCAATTGATAAAATCATCAGAGCACAAACAAAAATCATTTTGCTAACTCTTCCTATTAACATTATTCTTACAACTTGTAAAACTGATAAAAAATACAGCCACCAGAGATTTCTATTAATTCCTTGCAAAAGCATCCATAAAATATAAACACCAACCTGGAATCCAGTACCAGGGATTTCAGGAATCAGAAATCCTCCGGCTTCTGTCTTATTCTCATTCCTTGCGGTTCCATTATTTGTCCCCTTGGATGCCATTTTTTATCATTAACAATTGAGATCTTCTGTTGGACTTACGTATAGTAATTGGTTTCAATAAATTCCAATGAGTTTTCTATTCCCAAATAGAAATTACCCAAATATTCCAGTTAGTCTTGTCCAGTTACAAGTGAAACTACATATAGTTGTAGCTGTCTCATTCGTTCCCTATACAATATATATATGTTTTTACTCCACCTACTTCCTTTCTCTTCATTATCTAACGCTATCTTTGTGTTCCTTTTAAGGTATGCCACGTTTCTCTACAATAACGGTTTTTCTAAGTTATGCTTCTTTGTTCGTTTAATACGTTTATGCCCTTTAGCTTGAAAATCTATTAATTTTCCTAATACCGTTAATACATCTCCATTGTCTTTTCTGGACATCATTCTTTGGCCTAGAGATGCACAGAAACATTTTATAATAACCATTATTATAACTAGTCCTAATACAATTAATCCTCCATATAAAATGTACCATCCGGCTCTAATAAAGAGATTAATTAGACCACTCCATAAATCCGTTGTAACAAAATTAAACACAGTTTCTGCTGCCTTTTTCACACCTTCCACTCCTTTTTTCACAAATTCTCCAGGATCTTCAAACCATCTTGGTCCTCCTTTTATTTTCTGACCTTTGACCTCTATACTAGTATTACATAGATCATTTCTCAACCAGTCTAAACCCAGATAATAATTTTTATCTTTTGCTTTGCACCAATTTTCCTTCCAATTTCTCCTTTCAATTGTTAGTGACAAATCATCAATTGCTATAGCATCTAATTTGGTTAAGGGTACATTTTTCCCTCCTTTTGGAACTCTATACCTTAACATGCTATTTGTTGCATAATACACTGGTCCATAAAACATTTTCCACTGAGAATTCCTACTCACGATTCTTATTACCCCTCCAGTTCCATAAGTCATTTCATATTTGTTAGCCAGTTTACTTCTCTTAAAAGTCCAAGGTAAGGGAACTATTCCCTTACTCCAATAACATAACACTGATGCTATTTGATTAATAGTAATTTGATCATATCCTGATGAGCATTTTTCAATAATACTCCCACACTCATTTCCTAATAATCCAAAAACAGCATCACTAAAGAAAACTAGATTGTTTCTATAAATACCTTCTTTGTCTTTCCTTCGATTAAGGTTTAATCTTTTTAAGTATAATCTTCTCTTTATACTTAAGTTCTCATTTGTTTTATTCCCTGTGATTGGATCTGTACCATTACAAAAATCATCACAGTCCATCTTCTCTTCATCTTTGTCACAAAAGTGAGCATAGGAAAAATCAACACTATCAGTCTTAATGTATTTGTATTTTTGTCCATGGTATTTTTTACCCATTTCTTTTCTAACACATTGTTCTATTTGTTTCACCTTATCTTCATAATAGTTTTTAATTTCTATTTCTGTTTGTAATGTTTCTTTTATTTCCATTTGAATTAAATATACATCAGTTTCCCATTTAACTTCATCTATTTCCCAGTAACCTATTTTGAAATTAAATTTCACTCTAGGTAAAGCTAATCTCTTTTTCCATATCCATGGTACTGTTTTATTTAACTCTAAACTAATTCTAGTTTCAGATGTAATTTCTAGCTCTGCGTATCCTGTTTTTCTTGATCCTACTGATCGGTCTCTTACTGTTGTTAACACAATGAAATTTCCTTCTTTAAATAACATACCATTGGTTTCTATCCATTTTTCAACATTTTCCCTTATTCCTGCTGCACTTTTTATTTTATCCCATATTTTCATCTCTCTTACTTCTTTTAACAGTACCTTTATATTTACACTGTCTTATTGTCCAGGGGTTAAAATCTTTTGCTGATCTAAATATCCAACATCCCCCTAGTTCCTCATTTTCACTTGTTCTATAGGTAGAACCTATAAAATATTTAATAGTCCTATTCCCTTCTTTTTCTTGGATAAAACTATTTTCCTCATATACTTCAATGTCACTACTGTGCCAATGTTTTATTTTTACAGTGCTCTTTAGTTTGACCTTTGGCTTTCTAACCATGTAGTAATCATTCTTCTCGTCATTGAGATTATCTAGCCATCTCCAAAAACCTATTGTTTTGTTCTCTATTTTAGTTCTGTTTCCTTTAACAGTTGCCCATACAGATACTTCAAATCCTGAAACATTTTGTTGTTGAACTAAAATCTCAGCTAATATCAAAGAATTAGTTAAAATTCTCCACTCTAGAACAAAGCTCACTCTAATTAATATTAATAACAATAATCCTAGAATTATTAACATCCACAGTATTATACTCATCCACTTGCAGATGCGCCGTTGTTTCTTCATCCTCTCGATGATTTCTTTGGCCTCCCCAGCTCCTCTGAGAGGCTCTCGAGTGACTCTGCTCTCTTCATTTCCTGTAAACAGAGGTTAGTTCTGAGGCCCAGTTATGAGCCTTCTAGTCCTCCTAAATATACCTTTTTGATAACCTTTATCTCTGGCTGTTTATCATGTAATTCAACTTCCAATCCCCCAATCCAATCATAATCAGGGTGTGAACATGACAATACATTCAACTTAAAATGCATTACAACAGTAAAGGTTTCACTTGGTACTTCTGTGATCTGCTCGTTATCATAATAACTTACAAACTTATATGTCTCATCTTCAGGACACCAAATTTTGTGCTTATCCAGGTCTTTTGCTAAGGACACTGTTAACTGCACAAATTTCTCCTTCCTTGTAGAATTTCTTTTCTCCTTCGTCACATTAGAACGGGGCTGTGTCGCTCTAAAGTCTTTATCATAGGAAGGGCTATTTACCCAGCCACTTCCCTGCACCAGTTCTACCGCTAGATGGCCCCAGCTTCGAACTTGCCACTGATCACCGATTTTTACATAAATCCAGGCAATCTTCCCTCGAGACCCTTGCTTAGGATCTACCACAGGGAAACATCTTAAAATGGGTTGTGTCCACAATGACAGTTCCCATCTCATTGACTCAATGTCTGTAAAAGATAGATCCTTTTCTCGATCCTGTCTTTTTATTTCTCTTGCAAAATCTTCTTTCCCTAGAAGAGTTTTGTTCCTAGTTCCTTTCCCATTCTTGGGAACCGAAGGCATTCTTGCTTCAAGAAAAGCCTCCTTCTCATGATCTCTCATCCCCACATAAGGATGTCTAGAGAACCTGGTTATTATTCTTTCCTGGAATAATCCCAGTGGTTTGAGGACTCTTAGCGTCTCCCAAACTGACCTAGAGGACATCAGAGTCCTCTCTTTTGCCTTACAGACCATACATGACCACAAAACTGTGCCATCCCAAGTGCAACCGCATCTCTCTCCAAAATTCCCAGACACTTTATAGGAATCTATTCTTAGCTTGGGGAGTCCTGGCCTACAGTTCTCACAAATCAGTACTCCAGATATCTCTGTGTGAGTTTGTTTATGCATCAACCATTCTGCACCCATGTCCTTCTTTTCGTCACCAAACGATAGACTCTGCATAGCACATTGTTGATTGCATATCACACAGCAGAACGGTCGTACTGTTACTTCTATTGCTTTGGCATATGTTCCTTCATAGCCAAGGTACCTTTTCATCTCTGGTTCTAACCATAGAAATGCTCTTGACCCATGCTTACCATGCTCCACCCGGATTAGGCCTTTTTGATTAATAATGGACTTTACTCTCTCCATTATTTATTTCCTTACTAAATCCTTATTACTCTGGATTCCGTTATTTTCTAGTTCTACTGTATTGGACCCTGTTATTGCTTTCACTTTATCAACAGTACCCAACCCCTCAGAGAACTTACCTACTTTGTGCCTTCGTGTTATAATGACTTCATCACCAACATCGAACCTTGTGTTTTTCTTAACCTCCCTTTCTTTCAGGTTCACCGTATTGTACCTGTTGAGGTGTAATAAACACCGATCAATGTTCTGATCCCAGTCACCTAAGGCTTTATTTTTAGCAAACCATTCCTTAACATTTCTAATTGCACGTTCTGCAATTCCATTTGTCTCTGGACGGTAGGCTATGGATTTAACTAGTATTATTCTATTCTCTTTACAGAATTTCTGTACTAGTTTCCCACTTATGTTATGCGCGCCATCTGCTCTCAAACTCTCCATTGGTCCCTGCCACCTAATCCATTCTGTTAAACACTCTACTACCTTTGCTTCGAGCGCTGACCTTAAAGGCCATATCATGGTTTTCTTAGTGTGGTTGTCAATGGCGAGCAGAAAATAGCAGTTCCCCTTTTTAGTCTTGGGACGTAATGGCCCTGCAAAGTCAATGCTAATTTGTTGTGAAGGATACTCCTTTGGTAATTCACTTTCCTCACAACCTTTAGCTGTCATAAACTTCCTGCATATCTGGCATTCTTTCCTCACCTCCCTGTAATGATTCCTCCAATTAGGAATGTTTAGATTTCTTAATCTAAGCTCCACTTGAATCATTTTAACACTGGGATGGTTTAGCTCATTATGCAGTTTCTGAAATAACTCTGTTATTTCTTTTGTCTTAACTCGACCTATAAGTTTATCTACCTGTCTATTTCCTTCAGCAGACTCATTAGTTTGCTGTGTGTGGCTAACCTGGTGATAAACATGAGCCTTTACTTTCTCTAGTAAATTGGCTATATTTTTCCACTGATCTCTATGTGCCATTGGTTTACCTTTAGCTGTGTGAAAGTCATTAGCTTTCCACTTGTCTAGCTCCAGGTTAATCCCATCTGTAACATATTCTGAATCACATGTCAGGACAATCTCTGTATGACCCAGCTCAACAGCCCTCTGTAGGGCACGTTCAACAGCTGTTACTTCTGCTAACTGAGCGGTCCCCTGGATTTCCTCTTTTTGTGATGTGATCAGCTGTCCATTAAATTTAACTAAGTATCCCCACTTAACTTTCCCTCCCCTCTCACTTCCATCAGTGAAATATTTGGGTAAGTGCTTATGGTTCTCATGATACCTAGTAATCTTATCCTTCCTTTTCTGTTTAATTCTTCTCCAATCTAACTGATTGTCTCCTAGAATTAAACTCCATTGATCCCACCTATGGCTATTAATGCGAGCCTGATTCATCACTAGATTTCTTTTTAACCTAGCTAGCTCCCCTGCCATAGAGAAAATCACTATTGGTTGTTCCTTTGCTACAGCTTTTAACTGTAACAGTCTCTTACAAACAGCTGCTAATATTCTCTCAGCACTGTTCTCATCAAATCTTTTCATTGTTGGTTCTTGCTGGTGTGTCAAAAATGCAATAGGACAGATACCTTCTGCATTCCACAATGTTAAAGTAACTTCCTCTTCTTCTTCAGAGACCTGAACGTAAAGGGGAAGTGTCTCATCTCTCCTCTCTAATGCACCACTCTCAAGAGCCATACTGATTAACTTTAATCTAGCTTGTTCCATTTGGTCAGTCCATTGCCACTTTCCTTCCTTGGTTCCTTGATACAATATTTTAGCCTCTCTAGAGTACTTAGGTATTAGCTCCCTAATATAATTCAAAGTACCTAACAGTGACTGAAGTTGCTTCCTGTTTTTAGGGGGGCCTGCCTGTTGCATTTCCTCTAGCTTCACTCTGGTGCTAGTTGTTAAAGCTTTTGTATCTTTACCAAGCTTAAACCCTAAGAAATCAATCTCATGTTTTCCAATTTCCATTTTCTTCAAACTAGGCTTAAGACCTGCCTCTGTTAGCCTATCAAGGGTTTGTTCGAGTATTCTTAAATGTTCTTCCTCATCTTTTGTGGATATCAGTATATCATCAATATATACTGTAACTGGTATTCCTGCTAGGATCTCTAAAATTAAGGCTTGAAAAACGTTTGGCGAGTTTCTGTATCCCTGAGGAAGTATTTTCCATACATAATGGTCAGTTCCAAAGGTAAAAGCTGTTCTTAGTTGGCTTTCCTTGGCTAATGGGATACTCCAGAAACCATTAGCTAAGTCTATTTTTGACAACCAGTTTTTCTCTCTCCCTATATTTCCACTAACTTCTCCACAATTAATCAGATACCTTGTATCTGGAATTGTTACCTTATTTAAAGCCTTATAATTGGTAACTAGTCTCCAACTGCCATCTGGTTTGCGAACTGCTTGCAAGGGAGAGTTACACGCTGCAAGTTCCTCTTTTGGCAGTTTCCGGAGAATACCCTGTTCTGTCAGCTCTTTGATAGTTTCACCTATTTCTTTCTCAGCTGCACTGTTAATTTTGTATTGTCTCTGTGGGGGAGGAATTCCTCCTTGAATTACATGTTCATACTTGGTCTGAACTTTACCACAATCATTTTTACTCTTTGCATAACTATCCATGTGTTTTCTTAAGAGTTTTTCCAGCTCCCCTTTCTCACTCAATTCTGATTCCCTTACTATTCTCTCAATCTCTTTTTCTTTATCAACTACTCCTAGTTTTCCTATTTTTATTAGGTCCTTTGGGCATAACAAATTTTCCTCCCCATGAATTACATCTATTTCATTTTTTCTCCATACTCTTTTACTTCTAGAATTTCCCTCAAAGTCTTCTACCATAATGACTTTCTTGAATTCATCGTGTTTTTCTGTGGGTTTTAAGACACTAAAATCTGTTCCTGTATCAATTCTAAATTTTGTATCGTCATAGGTTTTATACAATTTTTGATCAATCTCATCTGTTTTCATTAAAGCTTTCTTTAGGGGAGCCGATATTTCCTATGCTTCTGTTAGCTCAGGGCCCTTTTTCTTGTTCTTCTTTCTCTTGGCCTTAGCTTCCTCTTTCTCAACACTGGCTTCCGCCCTGGTGTCTGCTGTTCTTACTCTGCCTATTCTGGCTTCAGGCCTGCTTTTCTGTCTGTCCTCCATAATCTGCTGTCTCACTTCTGAGCTTAATTTATTCCATTTCTCTGGAGTAATGTAATTACTTTTCTCTCTATTATTCTCAGGTCTATTGTCTCTAGGTTTTGATTGGTCCCTATACTTTCTCCCTCCATGAGAGCTATCTTTGGGGCTAAAACGGTCTCTCCCTTTTCTCCAGTTCCTATCTGGTTTTTGCTCTGGGTGAGGGGAGAATTTACCCTCCACCTCATAGCGGTTGTAGGGCTTCTTCTCACGGCTTGACCGTCTCGGTGGATCTTTAGACCTCTGAGTTTTACTACCTGATTTTTCCTTATCTGTCTGAATTATTTCTGTCTTTCTATCATATCGAATTAGAGCCCTCTCTAATTCTTCAGGGGATGTTTCTGGACCATAAAGGAGGAACTCTTTCGCTCCTGCTAGGGCGTTTCTCTTTACACCTTGAAAAATGTGTCTTAGAATTCCCTCTACACCTTTTTCAGCAATTTCTTGACAGGCTGTTAATGATCCTACTGTACGCCACTTCTCCTCAAACTGTTCCTGCTCAATTTCTTCTCTATTAGTAGGAATTAACCCCTCAAGAGTTTTAGCTAATTTCCTGCCTCCTTGTAGACCAAACTCAGCCAAAATATGTGAATCTACTGATTCCCCAGATATTTTCATCTGCTCTCCATATCTGACTAGTTCCCTCACTTTACCTTTTACGGTGGTATTTTTAAGTTTGGCCTTTTTTAAGAGTTTCATCTCCTGATCCTTTCTCATTAGTTCTTCCAGAGTTACTCTAGATTCTATTTCTCTATTCTCATCTTGTAGAGGAGTATGCCCCCTGATTACAGGAGTCATGGGCCTTCTCTGACCTGGTGTACCTAAATGCAACGCTTCTAGATGTTGATTTAGTGCACTCACCTCAGCTGGTTGAGCTGCTTCCTCCTCTGACTGATAATCTGACTCAGTTGCCACATCTCTGAATCGCAGTCTCCTAGGTCCCCTTGTTTCTCTGATAGGTGTAGTTATCACATTTCTATCAGGTCTTTGGACTACAAATTCATCCTCAGCAGAATCCTCCTGATTCTCCTCTGATTCACTGTCTGCACTATCGCTTTCAGGGCCAACATCAGAATAATATTCCTCAAACTGATCGTTTCCCACTGTGTTCCTAATTATTCTCTCTAACGCAGCTCTGTTTGTTAGATCTTTCTGGGCTAGGATAGCTCTTTTAGTGCGCTGTGTTAATGTGGTGTCTGCAAGAATTTGCTTAGCATCTCCTCCATTCAGTAATGCCCATAACTGACCACATGTTATACCTGGAACATATTCTTCATCCCATTTATTTGTTCTGTCTAAGGTAGTTTCTCTCTTCCTACCCCTAGCATGTGTGGGTCTATAACATCCCTCACCTAGCCTGAATGTCTCAAAGCTTTTGCCTAGCTTTAGTTTAGGGAAAGGGTTTTCTACCCTATCTTTTTTCCCTTTAACAGTTCTTGTACGTTTTATCACTGGCCATCCTGACACTGAATTTTCTTCAAAAAATTCTGCCCTGGCCCTTGGTGATCTTGTTAAGTTACTAACTCCCTGGTCTGATCTCCCCTCTCCTGCAGCCTGATCTTCCTTAACTCCCTGAGTTATTCTCTCTATGACTGTAGGATCTGGGTGACAAATCTTCCATGTTCTGGGCCAGTTAGTTCTGTCCGTTTTTCTTATTAATGCATTTACTAGGGCGGTTCCCATTTTGATTTCATTAAAACCAAAAATTCCCCCTGAGATTATTGGCATAGCCACTGAGCGATAATTATTCTCCCTGGCTACCCTGCATATGTTATCAATCAGCGTGTCTAGGGTGACAATTGCAGTTAACTCTTCAGCTACATCATTGTTCTGACCCCTTTTATGCCCTATGGCGTGTATTACAGGTTTTCCATTTGGTCCACCTATTTCCTGAAGTATTACATCGCCTGTCTTTATTGGAGCTTCTCTACTCTCCATTATTTTGTCAGACTCAGCCTGAAATCTATGGCCTGCCCTTCTCCTAAAGGCACCAGCTACTCCATCTCCATGCTGGAGATTTTTGTTAGCTGCATTAACCAAAACACAGGTGTCTTCCTCTTGTTCTAAATATCCTTCCTTGAGGATAATTAGGTTTCTACCTTTCCCAAAATAAGTCTTCAGAGGTTCTTCATCCTCTGACTCAGACTCATCATCTGGGCTTTCAGGCACTTCCTGCTGTGGAGCACTGAAGTCTAGAGCATTTCTATTTTCCTCTCTACGAGGCACAAAGCTGGGGGCTACTGATCCTCTCTCAGACCCTTCTCCAGCATCTGTCTCATCCAGTTCATCCCAACCTCTTGTTGGAATGCTTCTGACTTCCCCCCCATATTCATCAAACACTCTTACTTTGGGTGAACCATCTCGTCCCCCTCGGTTTGAATAAATAAAGGGCGGGATCTCTGCTCCTTCACAAATCCTAAGATTCACTACTGAAGTTAGCACTCTTATCTCATGCCATGGAATCTGCTCTGAACTACACCTACACTGCGTAGGGTCAATCCATTCAAGCCTTCCAGCTAAATCCTGTGGAACAAGGTTGACCGTCGTCATCCTATCCATGATTTACTCACTTAGAGTCTTACTTTACCTTCTAGCAAGATCTCTAATCTGGCTTCACTAAGCCTTTTGTCTTCCTATATCAGGTCTATCTCTGAGCCCGTGTGCACATATATAAGACAAAAAAAACAAGTCCCTCTGGACTACTTTGAGTCTAGCTATATCTTTTAGCAAGATCTCCTTCCTCGCTTCTGGCTACACTGAGCCTTCTGTTTTTCTATATTAGGTCTATCTACTAGCCTCCGCGAGCATATAGAAAACAAACAAGTCCCTCTGGACTATTACAATGGTCGTGGTCTGTAAGGACTTTCTAGTGTCAATACATTACGCTTGTTATTATTTTCAAGTCATCCTTTATCCTGTATTCAAGCCCCACACGTTTGGGCGCCATGTTGTGTTAATTTTATCTGACTAAAGAAATATGCAGATGTTCTCTCCAAACATCCAAATTTCAAACCAGCAAAGGCAATTTAAACCATTGTTCTTACCTTTGATGTCTTCTCTGGGGCAATGGAGACTTCTGCACTTCTTCCCACCAGAACCAGATCAGCTCAGTTGAGTCTTTGCCTCTGCAGAGCTTGGCAATACAGAATCAGGAACAAACTAAAATAATAACTTTACTCATAATAAATTACTCAGAGACTTGTTTAAAAGTTTTTACGCATCACCATTGTACATGGCTTCGCTTTATTTTAAACACTAACTCATAAGCAAAATATTAACAAGTAAAAAACAAAAGTAAAAGCGTAAGTCTTCACCCCGAAATGCGGCAGGGGATGTGTCCAAACCATAACATTATATAGTCCCAAAAACAATACATCATTTCTTCCGGATGCCTCCTTTTGGTAAAACACATTAACACATCCGCTTGCACGCACACACTAACAGTCAGGTTGCTATGGATACAGGAAGTTAACATCTCCTTATTTGGCAACCCCTCTTCTGCACACACACATTAAGTAATTGCTGCTCTATTATCTTTCCATTAAAGCAAATTAATCTTTTCTTTAAGTTGTTACAAAATCTTAAGGCGTAGGCTAAGTAAGTAACTATTGCTAAACTGCACAGCATCCTCCTCCCTGTGTTAATCAGATTAAACACATTACAATACAATTTTTTAGAAAGAAAGTCCATCCTGCAATCCAGATTGCAAGATGCATTTCCTTGCACACTCATTGTTATCTTAGCAAAAAGCAAGCATACGTGACAGTCTCAACTGGCGTACGTGACAGTTTCAACTGTTGAGCAAATGTTAACATCATACATTTCTTATTACTGCCTTTTAAAAGTTGATGTCTAACAATTCATATATCTCATTATTACCTTTTAAGGGTTTTCTGGTCTTGCAACAGAGGTTTGCAATCTCAAGGCCTCGATACCATTTGCCAGAGACTGTAACTCCAAATCAACATTAACCAACTCAATACAATTAATGATTTCTCTCATCATTTTTATTATCTTCTTATTCATGCCTTCTTGTCTTCGCACCAGTTTAATTATTCTTCTTATCTTAGAAACGATTTTCTGCTGGTCCGTCGGTTGATCTCCTCTTCTGTTTCTCTCGACGCTTGTCTTTCTTCTTTTGTCGTTTGACCTTTTTGTTCCAGTCTTTCTGGAGGCCTTCAACAAGTAAATCATCAAAATCAATCTTTAATTTACCTGATTCATTATCACAGTTACCCAGTGAGACACGATTGGGAATATTGTGACTAGGTGACCCCATCTCAAAATTGGGAATCTCCAAAACAGTGTTGACACCAGGTAGCTTTAATTAAGAAGCAAATGCAACTTTAGATTGGGCCAAAGAACTTTGAGAATATGGTACAAGCCTAGTGTTAAAAATGTTCTTATCTGTTCCTCATTTTGCAGGGGAAAGGTGGTTCTTGGTTACACTGAGATTGAGCTGTGTATGAGAGGCTCTGGCTATCAGTTCATTCATGCTGCGGACATGATGCACTGTGCTGACAACCATGTCAGAAGTGAGTTATGCTAGATCTTGACCAGATGTTTAATGTTTAGTCAAAGTCATGTCCATCATTTTTGTTGTTTATGAACTACGTAAAAATAGCAGTTTGATTTACATAGCATTTCTTTTCTTTTTTTTTATTACCTTCTCTTTCTTATTCTTTATGATAGTGATAAAGACTGGAGAAAGTGGTTTAACTGTCTTCAGACTTCTCACGAAGGGGGGTACATGGATCTGGGTGCAGTCCAATGCTAGGCTTGTTTATAAAGGGGGAAGACCAGACTTCATTATTGCTCGACAAAGAGCACTAACGTAAGTTAAACCCGCTTTTTAAGAATATTGTTGTAGCTCTAGTCTCCTTGTGTCTCACATTATTATAATTTCTGTATTTTATAGTAATGAGGAGGGTGAGGAACACCTCCGTCAAAGGAAGTTGCAGCTACCTTTTAGCTGCCCCACTGGTGAGGGTGTCTTGTATGAGACTGGCCCCACACTGGACATCGCTGACATGCAAAATCCCAGCAAGGGCCAGAATATGCAGAAACCTCCATCTCTGGACCCAGATTCTCTTCTCGGCTGCATGCTGAAACAGGATCAGTCTGTCTACAACAACAACAATGACCCCAATTCCCAGTTCACCCTTGACAAGGCTTTCGGGGATAGCCACGCCCTGCTCAATGTCCCTGGGAACACCTGGCAGCCGTCAGCCCTGAACACTGGGATAAAGGAGGAAAGTGTGGTAAAGGACATGATGGATAGCTTGCAACAGATTATTGGGGACAACAGTATTTGTGGGCTTCAGGGGTTTGATGTGGACGAATCGGACCTGAAGGAGTGGGAGAACACTCTGCTCAGGATGAACTACAGCAACGAAATGGAACTTAATGAAATCATCACCGATGACATCCTCTCTTATGTCGAGGATGCACTTTTTAAGGACAGTGGCATTCAGTTGCCTGAACAACTCAAGAGCCAGGGTTCATTTGTTGAGGTGCCTGAGTGTCTTCCAGAAATGGAACTACAGAATAACTTAGCTGTTAACCAGGAATTCAACTGCCAGGCAGATATACTCAGTGGATCCCCAGGTGCAGGTGGGTTCGTCGGAATGAACATCCAAGATGAAGTGGACGTCAGTAGCCCTGGAAGAGGGTTGGTGAAGCTCAACCATATGGGGCCACAGATGCTACCTGGCAACTCTTTTGGACAATCATTTGGACTAGAAGAGACAACCCAGAAGATGCCTGGCAATAATAACATTATGTTTAATCCTTCTCTTGCCATGCAGCAGCCGACCCAAGTCAGGCTTGGTCTGCAAGGTGCCATCCAAGAGAATGGAATGGTGCCATGTGGCCAGAGAAACCTACAGACCGGAAACCAGCTCCATCACAACACAATGACTCTCCCTCTTCAAAGTCCTCTATTGCAGGGCACTTCCACCCAGCCAATGGGCTTTATTGGCCAAAATTCCCTTCCTCAAAAACCGTCAATCAGTCAGAAACCTCAGTGGGTGTCTGACAGCAACAATATGATGGATAACCTGCAGAACTCTTGCACTCGTAATATTTCAGGTGTACAAGATGCGGGACTACACTCTGGCCCAACTCCCCAACTACAAGGACAGTTTTCTCTTCACACTCAAAACGCTGCCAATCCTGGACTGCCTAGCTGGCAGCAATCACAGCCTCAACCGGTCTCCAAATCATTTTCCAGCGGGCAACAGAATATGACGGGCTTCATCGGCCAAGTTGCAGGCTTCCAAAGAGACCTGCTTGGAGAACTGATGTCGCACACAAACGGACAAGGATTCGGGTCTGGTTTCCTGCCCCAGACAACTGCAAATGGCATTTATCCTCAGCAAGGAGAGATGATCAACAACAGCCCTCAATTGACCACCAACAGCTGCATGTTCACCGGCACTCTTCAACCGACAGTGAACGGGACGCAGTATGGTTCTGTTGATCCAATATCTTCAGTGCCATCCTGCCAGAGGGCTAAAGCTCTTGTTACCCAGAGTCCTAACCAAACATCCTGCTACTACCAAAGAGTTCCAAGTGAGTCAATCGTGGGAACGACGGTCATCCCACAAGAAGACACCAATATCAGCCCCATGGCCTGTCGAGTGCCACTTGGGTTAACTCCAGAGAACATACTTGCTCAGCAGTATCTCTCCTGCAATGGCCAGACACAGGTAAACTGTACTAATGTAATCCATGGTATAATTATAACATCAAACTAGCTTGTTCTAGTTCAGAGATCAAAGCACCAGGTGTGTGGTTTCTCCCTATTTTTAGATAGAGTCTTGAAGTTTGTTGAGAATAGCGGAACTATCCTGTTCTTACCCCGGGCTCAGTGTGTCATCGCACATCAAGTTCTTTTTTTCAAAACCGGTTGGGTTATCTCAGCTTTACCATTAGTCTCAAGTCTTTGTGACAAACAACACTTTGGGATGTTGCTACTGCCACCATGTGTAAAGAAAAACCATATGATTTTGAGGAAGTCTAGGGGTGGACAGAGACACTCAAGATGAATTAATTCCCAATGTGCTCAGTTGTTTTCTTTCCACATTGTGGAAGGAAACAATTGAGGGCAGTCCAGAGTAAGACTAGGTGTCATATTCCTCGATATAATTCAGTTCTGATATACAAGCTCTAGATTTTGATTAATTTGGGTGTTTCTCAGTCATATTGTTAATTTTGCTTAGATATGAAGAACATGTTCTCTCTGTTAGTGCTGTAAGTTATACAGTGCAGTGTCTTATTGAACTGTTCATTAAAATGTCATTGACACACTATCCCAGTATGTTTTGAAGCATGTTAGGTAGTTTGAGCTGGTTTAAGCTGGTCATAACATTTTCAGGGATACTGCATTTTTTTTTTTCTTGACCCTGAATAGTGTAGGAAGCCATTAAAGCAATGAATCAGTACCCACAGGCTGGGCACAAAAGTTCAAAATGGAGGGAGTTCTGCTTTAAATTCTTTTCCATGCGCAACTTAATGAACATCATGACATGATTGCCACAGACTGGACAAAACATTCCTTTAATGGTTTCAATTTTGTCCTTCCACAGATCGCAAACCCTCCACTTAAGGAGAAAGGAACGCTCCATTTTCCATCGTTGGTCAATGGAACCACCTACTTTTCCGAGAACAACCAAAGCAGTTGCTGTGACTATTAGATCATGCTCAATACGGACTGATACATCAACAGTGCTGTGCCTTTTTCTAGGGGAAAAAAAAAAGCATAAATACAGCAACTTGTTTGTCCCTTGAGAGACATGCATGTCCCTCGAGAGACAAGAGTGTCTGCTTTTTAAAGGCTGAACACCTGCAAGACATAACAGAACTTTAAAAAGCGATTTTACCACACATTTTTTCAACACTTATCTACTTATTCACTTGTTCACACCCTCTCTGATGAGAAATAAGCAGTGGCAGAAAGAAAATATAAAACATTTTAAGCGCATCCTTTTATCCCTGAAGGATATTGTTCTGTTTTGCCATCCTGCCATGGAAAAAGAGTGAGATGACGTGTGTAATAGCAAGGAGAGGTGTGTGAGCAAGTGTGTGTTTGTGTGTACGTGCGTGAGAGGTAGCCTAGAGTTCATTTGTGAAGTATGCAGAAGCAACGGTGAAACCTTTTAATTGCAGGGATGAAATTCTGAGGAAAATTCAAGATGCACACAAGATGCTATTTATTGGGGTAAGTTTCGACTCAAAAAGGGAAAGTCAATCGGCCTCAGTCAGCGCCTTTTATTTTGCCAAATGTGCGTGAAATTGGCTTTAAGCTCGGTGTTATCAATGTACCCAACTTTCTCGAAATAGATGAATACTCTTCTGATAGCCTCAGTGGCACCATTGGACTGTCGGAGCAAATTGTTGAATTTGTTGGCTGCAAAATTTCCCCAAAACTTCTCTGAAGCACCACTCACTGCAAGTTGTAAAGTTGACCAAGGAAAAATTAACAGTCCCCGACCACTTTTTCTTCTCAACAACACTTTTTCCATTGAAAGAGTAAAAACCAACTGGTCTTGTCACAATTTTATGGTTGCGTGAACCATATGTTTCATGTGTATTAAAACAATATCTGAATGTTATCATATCATTTATTGTACAGTTTTTTTTGTTGTTGTTTTGTTTAGTTTTTTGTCTGTTTGTTAAAAAAAAATCGTCTTTTGTACTTTTGTATGCATATAATCGAAATTATGGAAATGTCATTGAGCCATTTTTGTCCACTTTTAATTTGCTGATTTCCTTCTTGCTTTCTATTTGCGTTAACACTTATGTGGAAGAATTCTAGGAATTCTTAAATAGTGTTGTGTGCCAGGAGAATCACAGCAGCCAGCATATCCTGCCTCCAGAAGAAAGGTAAAGAGAGAAGGACTCCAAAAAAAAGTCAATGTTTGTTGAGAGAAAATTTGATTATTATTATTATATATATTTTTTTAATGGCCGCAGTGAAAGTCTTTATTCATCTGTGGTTTCATTCTTGGTTAGTCAGGAAATACAGCAGCAGCCAAAAAGTTTAGAAGAAGCGCAGTGTAGAGAATGTGCTCACAACTGAATTCGGAAAATTTGTTTTGCGTAAATTTTACGCATTTAATCAAATGCGATTTCCATGGAAATTCTATTTCATGTAAAGTTTGTAGGCCTTGTTTTGAAAGAATATAAAGCCATTTGATTCGATTGTATCAGCACTTTGAATGTGTATGTATACCAAAACATATCTGTAGGAGATGCTGTAGCTATAGAAATATGACTGATTGGTTTTATTGTGCAAAATGAACTCTTTGAAAAGGCCTTAATAGCCTTAATTTTGTTCATGTTTTTGAACGCTGTTGCTTCTGAGATTTATTCTTTCTCCCTGCAGTAAGAACAGAGTGTATGGTGTGATAATAACCGCAAATATATACAACCCTCAGACTCATGCATCCAAAGCCTTTTCCTTTCATCATCTGAAATGGGAACACTGCGTGCCTTAATTTCTTTCTGCCCAAAGGATATTCCACTTATTTGCCTCCCGTCTTCACTCTCTTTGGACGAAATGATAGTGGCTTGCAGAGGAGGAATGGAATTGAAATGGCAGCTATAATTGAATCTGAGAAGTAATGTTTTTAACAACTGGTTGTTGTTTGCATGAACGGAATCGATTAAGCTAGTTTGCGAAGTGTTGTACATAGCCTTGCAGTTCAAGAGTTAAAGGACACTTTCTGTCCGTCTTCTTAAGCACCTTCAAACAGCTTTCGTTTTCTGAGATTAGCCACTTTTTTAGATCTTTGATTTAGTTTGAACTGAAAGTTAAAGGAGTTGTTATGTAAATAAGAGCGTTCTGTTTTTTATTGCCAGATGTCTGCTGGCTAAGAGAGGAAGTTCGTTGACGCTAGAAGATTTGTTTGATTGATGGTTGGTTAATGGACGATCAGTTAGCTGATTGATCCGTTTATCACTGGACAGATTGATTACGCACAAATAATAGCGACGGATTTGGTTTGCGCTGATGTTCGTTTTCACGCTTTAAAATCGATCTATGTCCTAACAAGGCTATGAAACCTCTTCTTGTATATTAAATCAGTGGTTCTCAAATGGCTTCGCTTCAGGACTCAGATTTTACAGTGGCTTTTATCATACAAAAGCCATTAGCCATAATTGTACAAAATGGCTCCCTTGTTTTGATAATTTCATGTATCTTATATACTCTCAGTAAAAGTTTTTCACTTTTTTTGTGAAATTAAATGACGCACAATAAAAAAACATTTAATAAAAAATAAACGTTTCTTTCCTTTGCTTTGCTTAAATGCCCATAATTTTATATTGTTATAATAATTTTAATTTAATATTAAATAAAAATGAAATAACTCAACTAATTTTAATTTCTGCAGCCAGTTAGTTTGTTTAAAACACATTGTGGTGTCTAGGTCATTTTTATTTTCCAGTCAAAACCTACCAGTTGAGAACCACTGATATGTGTAACTGAAATGTAGTTTTCAATGATAATTACTACAAATAAAATCCTGTATATCTACTTAGGAAACTGTTTCGGACAGTTTTATGACTTCATTACGGTGCCCTAATATTAGTTATTTGTTACTAGACAAGGTTTAGTGGTCCAGAAAATGACCTTTCATATTTTCTGTGCCTTCAAGTGCCATTGAATAATACAGGTTAGTAGTGGATTAGGCACCAGTAAACGATAAATTGACCTCACTGACAGCATTGAAATCCCCCAGTGCCAAAATAAATCGCACTTGTAAGAACGTCCTCCCCTTCACCACTAAGTTACGAATCTCTTAGGAAGAAATAATAGCACTTAACACTTCAGATGCCTGCTTCTTGCATAACGAAGTGTTTGTAAGGCCTCTCTTAATGCAGTATCTGTGTTTTATTTGTTGTATCATTGTATGTCTGTTTCTTTGCTTGCTCACCCAGCACTGTAAATGCTTTTATGTGTACCCTATATCTTATTTTGTACATTATTCTGCACAACTGTAAAATCTGTAGGAGTAAGTGGCTGTCCCACAAATACAGGCTATACACACACACACACACACATTATATATAAGTATACGTATATATCTGTATGTAAAATATAGCTCTGGTTTGCTTTGTATTTGTATTATCAAATGATTCGTTTTTGTTGTGCCCTCATTGATATCTTCATAATATTAAAAGGGGGTTGATGACTCAATGGCTTCAGCTGGTTATTTTACTAGATACTATAGATAGATAGATAGATAGATAGATAGATAAACCACACGGGGGCGCTAATGTATATATTTTGAACGTGTGCCAGTATGCACTATTTCTATACTATACTATTAGTTTGAAGTGAAACTTTTAGGAAGGTTATGTTGACACAAGTATTTTCGCAAGAGAGAGAGATAGAGAATTAACGTTGCATATGGGTGTGCACCCTGCGGTGTGGTCGCCCACAGTTTTACAGTGTGTCCTAGAACCAAACTGGGGAGATAAGCAATCATTTTCGGATCGTCATTTATTCTTTAAGTCTACTGCCCTTTAAATGCATGCCTATGAAACAGATGTGTGCAATGTGTATGAAAGAGTCAACAGCCTAACTTGCATGCATTAAAGGGGATTTTGCTGTGGTCCATAAACAAGTATTATATAAAGCAGGCATTATAGTCAATAAATGTCGAACACACGTATTAAAAAAAAAAAGCTTCCGAAAGCGCAGGAAACGATGCGTCATAACAGAAGCTTCCAAAAAGGAAATTAACGCCGGGATTTCACCGTGTTGCAAATTCTTTTTTCCTTCTTTGCAAACACGAAACATGTAAGATAACGATGAAAACGGTTAATGTAGTATAAATAGTTTTTTTTCCCCCATACCATTACAAATAGAATTTTAATTTGTTAGGGTGGAATATTTATTTAAAAACATTTGGATAAAAAAAACATGTTAGTGAGATCTATATATATACCAAATTGATCATTCTCACTAACATGTTTTTTTTTTTTTATCCAAATGTTTTTAAATAAATATATATATATTTTTTTTATTGAATTTTCAAATTAGTCTTATAGGTAAGGTAAATTGTGACCCTGGACCACAAAATCAGTCATAAATCGCTGGGGTATATTTGTAGCATTAGCCAAACATTAGCCTATATGGGTCAACATTATTGATATTTCTTTTATGTTAAAGAAAATATATAATAAACAAAATCATTAGGAATGTAAGTAAAGTCATGTTCCATGGAGATATTTTGCACATTTCCTACCGTAAATATATAAAAACGTAATTTTTGATTAGTAGGCTAATATGCATTGCTAAGAACTTCATTTAGGCAACCTTAAAGGCGATTTTCTCAGTATTTTATTTTATTTTATATTTGTAATCCTTTTTTTTTTTTTTTTTTTTTTGCACTCCCACATTCCAGATTTTCATATAGTTAGTTGTAGCCTATCTCGTCCTAATATTGTCCTATTCTAACAAACCATGCATCAATGGAAATCTTATTTATTCAGATTTCAGATTATTATTATTATTACTATATAAAGATTATTATATAAATCAAAATTACCCTTATTACTGGTTCAATGGTTTCAGGGTCACATTTGTCAAAAAAAGGGGGGGGTGGGGGGGGGGGGTTCTGCTCCCTGATTGGCTAGAAGTGTCCAGATGTCTAATTAATATTAATCAGACTCGCCAGTTTTTCTTGGTAACCTTCCTGTCCAGTATATAATCTAATTAATATTCATATTCCCGATAGTATGATTCGTTCCGGTGTTGTGCCCAGTTCTGACCCCTGCCAGAATATTACCCCCCTAGTATTGGTAGATTTAGGGTTAGGTGTGGGGGAGGGGTTGTGATTAGACAACCAGATAGCGAATTCAGAGTGGGATAATAATTTGGCGGCCGACTTCTGCTTTTTTTTCCAAGTCTTCTGCGCGTCACGTTTCATTATTAATATTCATAAGCGAGTAATCGTAACTTCGAAGTGCGTTGACCAATCACAGAAGACGTAAAACCTGACGCCCTGTATCCTAGGAGATTTCTCCCCTTTGCCTTTAAGCCGTGGCCTCTGATGCTCTGCGCGCGCTCCTGCTTAAATCTGTGCCGGTTGCTTGGTCAACCAAATGCGCGTAACCCTGCAAGCTGATGTCGGGGACGCGCCGCCGGGGGACTTGTGGAGCAGCAAGCTCGGACCAAAATGAATTAAAACACGAAGCTGGAACACATTATGACTGTGGATTTGGTTTATTCTGTGTAAATATAGATTATAGCGTATTGTTTTGTCCAAGCACATGACTTTGGAGGGCTGTTTGTACAAGCTCAGCAGCACTGAGGATGTCGAATATGATGAAGAAGACCTGCTGTCACTTCTCATGTGAATGCTGAAGTATATCCGAAGAGGAATGACACTCTGTAACGCTGTTTTGGCGTTTTAATGTCATTAAATGCAGTAGTTTGAGACAGTGGGGCTTCTGGGTGCCTTTTTGGACAGTTACATTATATTTATTACACTTCTTCGGATTTTTTAATTTGAACACCCATGACCTGTCCAAGAAAACTGATTTTTTTTCATGTTTGAGTAGAAGGATTGAGGTTTTATCTGTGGTTAATTGTGGGTTGAATTCATTGGAGCTGAAGAGTTAGAGCCTTAAACATGTACGCAGGACGAAAAAGACGAAAACCCGTGCAAAGAAGGTAAGTTTGAAGAATAAATGTGTGTTTGTGTGTGTAATGAATGTGTAGATGGACAGTTATTGACTTATAATTGGTCATTTGTGGTTTTGTTGGCGTTTCTGACTCGAAACTCGTTACAGTACAGTAATGTTCGTCTGACCCAAATCGCATGTGTAATCTGCTCTTTTAGGCCCATCTGTCTGAAGTAAATATTTATGTTGTCTGTTATTACTCTATTTAAGATCATCAAAGCATCACTGGTATTAGTGGTTGCTATTTAATGTATGTGCATCGTGATATTATATTGCAGTTTTCATAAGGTGATTTATTTCTCCTTTTCGTTTCCGTTTTTGATCAAATGAAACTGTTCAAATAGAGGACAAATACATGAAATTGTATTATATTATATTATGTTAAAGACCCTCAAATGAAGTTGTGAACGCCATTCCTGCGAATCAGATAAGAGGCTTGGAAAATATTTTAAATAATGTATATAGCATGTTATATCATTTTATTATATTCATTATATTATTGTATAATTACAAATCAAATATATTTTATTTTGCAAAATATTTTGTTTAAAATATTATTTTTATTTGCATTATGTGTTAATCACTTTTTTACAACATGATATTTTGATGGGATTTAGATGTTCCAAAATAAACGGATACTAGATTATTTCAATAAAATATATTTTTGTAACTATAAACCTAATATAATATACATAATTATAATAGTTTATTTAAATTCAAATGTTTTATTTTGACAGTGAATGCAAAGCTTTCTAGATTTAGCATAGAATTTATAGTGCTTATAAATATGTTAAAAATATGTTCAATAATTTCTGCCACCTTTCATTTGTTTTAAGTGTAGACCAAATAGGTTCCATTCAGAGCTTATTTTATACTCTTTGATAACAGAATTACTACTAAGAAATATGTTTTGTATTTTTTTTATATTTTTATTATATTTTATTATCTACAATATTTAGATCAGCTACATTTGTCTAAAATTGCTTTAGTATCTGTAGTGATTTTTTTTACACTGTTGTTTTTTGTATTTATGTTTGAATTACACTATCTTTCGTCTATAATAAAATTGTGCATTCATATTTACAGTAACAGATTAATTGTTTTGTAACAGCTCTGTGTGTATGGATTTGTGATGTGTGTGCGTTTCAGGGCTCAGACTTTACATTTGGGCGGTGACCCAAATTTGTATGTTGTTCAAAGGTTCACACAAATTTCCTTAAAATCAAACACTGAAATGTATTATTATGACCAAGAAAAGCACAGGCACAACAAAATGCAAAATTATTAACATGACGGGCAGAAAAGGAAAGTTGACAATTGGGTAAATTTCGTAAAAACAACAGCCTGTGCAAATCAATGCGAGACTTGTGAATGTGGCTCCTGCATTTTCATGCCATCCGTGATTGTCCAAACAGACCATGCGTTTGAACAACACTGTTGAATGTGATCTTAACGTGTGTGTGCTTTTTTTTTAATGTTGCTCAGTGTGAAGCAACCCTCAGCTGAAGGGGTGAAGTCTAACCCATCCAAGCGTCATCGAGATCGGTTGAACTCTGAGCTGGACCGGTTGGCCAGTCTCCTTCCGTTTCCAGAGGAGGTCACGAGCAGCCTTGACAAACTCTCCATCCTGCGGCTGAGTGTCAGTTATCTACGTGCTAAGAACTTCTTCACTGGTGAGTTCACGTGCCACTCCCAAGTGGCTGGAGGTTGTGTAGCTGTGTAGACCGACAGTACTGTTGTAGTTAGTACCATGCCCTAATGCGAAGTCAGGAAGAAAAGACTTTTATTTAGATATATTTAGACACAAGATGACAGACAGACAGACAGATAGATAGATAGATAGATGTCAGACAGACAGACAGACAGACAGATAGATAGATAGATGACAGACAGACAGACAGACAGATAGATGACAGACAGACAGACAGACAGACAGATGACAGACAGACAGACAGATAGATAGATAGATGACAGACAGACAGATAGACAGACAGATAGATGACAGACAGACAGACAGACAGACAGATAGATAGATGTCAGACAGACAGACAGATAGATAGATAGATGACAGACAGACAGATAGATGACTGACAGACAGACAGACAGATAGATGACAGACATACAGACAGATAGATAGATAGATAGATAGATAGATAGATAGATAGATAGATGACAGACAGACAGACAGATAGATGACAGACAGATAGATGACAGACATACAGACAGATAGATAGATAGATAGATAGATAGATAGATTACAGACAGACAGACAGATAGATAGATGACAGACAGACAGACAGACAGATAGATGACAGACAGACAGACAGACAGACAGATAGATGACAGACAGATAGATGACAGACAGACAGACAGACAGACAGATAGATAGATAGATAGATAGATAGATAGATAGATAGATAGATAGATAGATAGATGACAGACAGACAGACAGATGTCAGACAGACAGACAGATAGATAGATGTCAGACAGACAGACAGATAGATAGATGACAGACAGACAGACAGACAGATAGATAGATGACAGACAGACAGACAGATAGATAGATGACAGATAGATAGATAGATAGATAGATAGATAGATAGATAGATAGATGACAGACAGACAGACAGACAGATGACAGACAGACAGACAGATAGATGACAGACATACAGACATATATATATATAGATAGATAGATAGATAGATAGATAGATAGATGACAGACAGACAGACAGACAGATAGATGACAGACAGACAGACAGATAGATAGATAGATAGATAGATAGATAGATAGATGACAGACAGACAGACAGATAGATAGATGACAGACAGACAGACAGACAGACAGACGTCAGACAGACAGATGTCAGACAGACAGATAGATAGATAGATAGATAGATAGATGACAGACAGACAGACAGATAGATGACAGACAGACAGACAGATAGATAGATGACAGACAGACAGACAGACAGACAGACAGATAGATAGAAGACAGACAGATAGATAGATGACAGACAGACAGACACACAGACAGATAGATAGATGACAGACAGACAGACAGATAGATAGATAGATAGATAGATAGATAGATGACAGACAGACAGATAGATAGATGACAGACAGACAGATAGATAGATAGATAGATAGACATATGACAGACAGACAGACAGACAGACAGATAGATAGATGACAGACAGACAGACAGACAGTTAGATAGATGACAGACAGACATATAGATGACAGACAGACAGACAGATAGATAGATGACAGACAGACAGACAGACAGATAGATAGATGACAGACAGACATATAGATGACAGACAGACAGACAGACAGACAGACAGATAGATGACAGACAGACAGACAGACAGACAGATAGATAGATGACAGACAGACATATAGATGACAGACAGACATATAGATGACAGACAGACAGACAGATAGATGTCAGACAGACAGACAGATAGATAGATGACAGACAGACAGACAGATAGATAGATGACAGACAGACAGATAGATAGATAGATGTCAGACAGACAGACAGACAGACAGATAGATAGATAGATAGATAGATAGATAGATGACAGACAGACAGACAGACAGACAGACAGACAGATAGATAGATGACAGACACAGACAGATAGATAGATGACAGACAGACAGACAGATAGATAGATGACAGACAGATAGATATATAGATAGATAGATGAACAGATACACAAAAACCAACAGATAGACAAAAAGATAAGTAGATAAACAGATAGACAGGTGAGAAGACTGATAAATGAACAAATATATAAACAAATAGTCAGAAAGACAAACATTTTGTTAGTAAATAGTCATTTTTCTTAAATATATATATATTTATTTTCCCATATTTACACACTCAAGCTTATTTTGCTTGTTAGTGCCACAATTGTGCTGCTCCGTCTCCTCCAGGAGTTTCGTCTGTTTGTTTTTGGGATTTGAGTGTAGAAAAGCATCGGCGTCAGAACTTTAACAATCATTTTCTCTATACACACAAAGATTCTGGTCGAAGCTTTTTGCTCATCTTTCCCTTCCAGCTTATGAAGGAAACATCATAACAATACGTCCAAGTTCTTCTACGCATGCATTACTACTCCTTTCCCTTCAGACAACAAATAATAAACTCGGAGCAAATTTGCGTCTGTAACCGCAGTGTTATTGGATAAATATGTCATTGTCTCTGTGACTCGGGAATGGAGACGGACATGCTGCGCTGCACTGCGGGAACAGACCTCCTCTGAGGCATGAATAATTAAACATAACGAGCTTAAAGAATTTATAAAATGGAGGGGTGTGTTTATTTAAGGAAGTGGAGTTTAAAATGGCTGTTCAGGTGGACGACTGATGAATTATGTGCATGAAGCTGGGTTTATGAATCACCTGGAGTTGTCGTTTTGTAACAATGATGGATTGTTGAATTATTGTCATTGCAACATCATTTATATAACGTAATTTATGTTACTGCAGGGATCATTATTATAAATTGTTATTCCATTTACTTTTAAACATTAAAATCATTAGTGCTATCCAATAGCAGTCACATCTTGAAATAAACAGATTATTTATTTAATATAATATATTATAATTATTAAATAATCATTATGCATTTTAATGATAAAATAGCTTATATATTTAGTAAAAAATATGTTATCCAGTGAATGCAGTGGATTCAAATTTTTTGTGCATTCAGGTCAATTTTTTTTAATTAGAACTAATATATATATATATATATATATATATATATATATATATATATTTATATGTTTACTAGCCTGGACCGTGTATTGCAAATAATTGTATTTATATATTTAATAATAATTGCTATAAAGTAACTTTATTATTTATAATTTTATTTATAATTTTTCATCTTATAGTGTTACATAAACAGTTAAAAAGCTTTTTTTATAATAAATTTAGCAATTATTTAATTTTTGTTTTATAAATATTGTATTATTATGTAATACATTATTTAAATTACACATTGAAAACAGAATCATATAGGAAGTTTCTTAAAAGGGAAATGCAGATTGTTTATTTGTAAATTGTAGAAAATTATTTTAGCAATTTTACTTTTTTATGAAAAAGGCTATTATTTTGCTTTAATTTGTTTAGCTTTGTTTTATAAAAAAATTATTGTGTAGAACGGAGTATGAAAATGATCTCTGATCGCACCTTTTTGTACAGCGACTGACTCTGGATCAGCATAAACAGCTTCTGAAGGCCTCCCTGGGGAGGCAGAGATGTTGTACGACTGAATGTAGGTCAGTGTTTGCAGCATTTCTAATGCCTCAGGAAGCTTTCTGTGTTATCTGAGAGACGGCAACTAAAACAAGACCCCAATTAAACTTGCCCTTCTTTATAGTGCATTTCTTAGTGTTGTCTTTTCCTCGCTCTTTCTGTCTCTATTTATATTCTTCAACTCCGGGTCATGGCACCAGCGGTTACATTCCCCCTCTCTCTTCTATCCTTGAGAGAAACATAACATAATTTGTTATGCGTAAATAAAACATAATTTGTTATGAGTAAACAGAACAAATGCTCTTTGACTTGTGAGTATTAGATTCCAGCTTTCAGTAAAATGCTTGTTAGAACTGGGAAATAGAGCTAAATCTTTAGTTTTTTTCTTTTACTGTCTTCTCATGCAGTGAATTGGCCTCATGAATTAGGAATAGTAACGATTAGGAAAAATGGGTTTTGTTTTGTTTAAAAATGTTGAGATTCCAACGCTAAATGTTGTTTTGTTTTGTTTTGTTTTGTTTTGATGCCGGGGAGATTACAACACAAATTTTTGTTAGTTTTTTTGTTTGATGTAGGGGAGATTCCAACACAAGATGGTTTTGTTTTCTGTTTTGCTTTGTTTTGTTTGTTTTTTTGTCAAAAATATTGAACGGATTAAAAAAAATAAATAAATACTGGATCACTGAAAAAAAAATAAAGACAGAATTGCACATGAGAGCGTAATTCTGAGGCCACATTTGGATATCTGATTTCCGCCTAGAAGATTTTTTTTACCCCATATTTATATGATTATTTGTATTGCCAGCTTAATGCAGGGCAATCCTTAATCTTTGTATGCATGCTGGATACCTACGAATTAGGACTAAGAACCAGATGGCTCTTCATTTTGATCAACTTTAGCCATTAAAAAGTGTTTTTTTCTTTTTTCTTTTTACCTTCTCTCTCTGTTTATTCCTTTATCTCTCCTCATCCGAGGTTCTTAGCATTTTTCTTTTTTTCTTTTTTTCTTTTTTTGTTACATAATCCTATTTTTAATTCCAGAAGAATTCTGTATGCCGCTAAAAAATATTAATAGTATGCTTCCTGTGTGATTTAGCTCAGATATTACATATTTCTCCTGTTTTTGGTTGATTATTCATCATGCCAGACTAGCAAACTGTAACATAAGCACATTAAAACCAATGTTTCCATATCGTATGATAATGTGTCTGTATGATTTTTGCCACATTGAGGAGTACAAAAAGACCCAAATTGTTTCTAAAAAGTGCCTCTCTCCGGTTTGTCTCAGAAAGGCTTCACCAAGGCACCATGGGAATTCTGACTCATATGAAAGCAAAGGAGATGAAGGAGCGAGACATTAATTACGCCATGATGGATAATGGATTGTGAACACCATCTTGGCAGAATTCTGCTGATTTATGAAAAGCTTATGGTTATGACATTTATTAGACACACAAATAAAAAGCCGTGGATGTCTTGCCAGCATTCATTAGTCAAGCCCCGATTAGAATGATTCATTTTCTCATGAGATGTTTTCACAGAATCAGATGCCTGTGGTTTGTTTCGTTTGATGCCGCAACAATGTCGTGTTGTTTTAATTTCTGGCTTAAAATACACGTAGACATAAACAGTGCTGTGATTGTGTATTAAAGGGATTATCACATGTACGCATATGGTTCTGATTGCAGACGTAGTTTCTCGTTTAACTATTGCTCTCGTCATCTGAGATCAGGATATTGTGTTCGTAAACTCCAACGGCCCGTGTCAAGTAAGTGTTTTATTAATTTTGTGGCATTTCCATTTACACAGTAGCCCGTTATTGAGATCACGTGTGTAAAATGAGATTATCATCGTACAGTAGAGTTTGATTAATAATACATTTTAAAAAAAAAATGTTCCTGTAGCTCAAGTGGTAGAGCATTGCATTAGCAAGTGCAAGGTTGGGGGTTCGAATCCCAGGGAACCAATGTTAGGAGAAAATTGTTAGCCTGAATGCAATGTAAGTCGCTTAGCATCTGCTAAATGCTAAATGACGTTGTATTCCAAGTTCAGTAAATATACAGCTGATGTTTTGAAATTATTTCTCTCTGTAAATAGTAAATAGTCTCCCTGACTAACATTTTATCTGCTCTTTCTCGGTAAAGTAATCAGCTACAGTGAAAAGGGATGTTTGAAATGAGGCAGAAATCCCTGCTAAGCATCAACATTATTCCAGTCTAGTCAGTGCTAGACTAGATTAGCACAATTAGCATCCTGCTTTACAAGATCTCTGCTCTAATCACCAGCCACCCTGCCAAAACCAGTCTCTGATCGCTTTTTCCACGAAGCGTCCGCTGCAAAGATCACTTCTTGACTGGTTGTCCCTGCTTTTACAGCAGATTATATCACACTTTGCGCCGTTTCTGCAGGAGAAGCAAATGCTTTTTTTCCCCTGCCTTGAAAACACAAAAATTCCAGAAAGTTACATAACAGTGACTTTTTCTTTTTTTCTTTTTTTTTTTTATAACAAAGATTGACCATGTCATCATCTCAATCAGATTTCTCAAGAAGTAAAATTGGATATTGAGTTATTTTAGTTGAAATGTGGGACAAATATAACAATGATTCATATTTAGTGTTTTTTTTTATTTAGGAAATGTAGGACAAATATAACATTTTTATATTTTAGGAAATTTGGTACAAGGGATTGCCTTTATATTTTTAAAAATTAAGCAAAATAAACATATACTCTGATTAATTAATAACTTTCATTCAAGTTAAACACATGTAGGCATATAATAGTAATCAAATTTATTATAATATTATTATTATATTATTAAAATGTATAATATTTTATACATTTTATAAAAAATTATTATTCTTATATTTTGTATTATTATTAATAATAATTTAGGGTACTTTCTGGAGTCATAATGTGTTATTTATATGGTCTCGTGCCTTCAAGCCCAAAGCTCTCTTGAATTGACTGAATTGGCACACTTTTTCCTATTGTCCTTTTGTATGCCCCCTGTCGCCGGTTGCTAAGCGCCCCATTCATACAATAGACAAACTTCCCTCCATGGTGAGAGATGAATTGGATCGACCCTCTTCAGTTCAAGAAAGTGTGGCCATTTCCTTTCACAGCGGTGGTGTACTGGATGCCTTTTAGGTGGGTCTTTATCTGGGATTAGTGTTTGTGTGTCAGGAAACGCTCTACTGTTCAACACACTTGCACTGACCCTTTGGGGCCCTTAAGCTACTAAAAGGGTGAACTGCACAAAGAACAGCAAACAAAGCTGAGTTTGTCCAGAGATGTTGGAATTTAACATCTCCTAGGACTCAGAATAGCCTGATTGACATCCTGGTGTTAAGAGGTTATAGAGTTAAAAGATGAGAAGCTAATTTGTCATTTAAATTGGATTTGATAGACTTTACTGAACTCAGTGACTCAGAGCAGTGGTTCTCAACCCGCAGCCCGTCACAAATTCAAATGCTGAACAGAATTAAGAAAAAAATCAGTTGTACAATTCATTTTAGCTTTTACATTGATTCAAAGTTGTACTAAGCAAATGTAAGAAATATTTGTATGAAAAATATTTTTTTTTCTTCATAGGCCTGTATTATTTTAGACGTGTAGGCTACTCGCGTAATTAACGTTATGCATTTAACGAACATTTACAAGTGCACACTTTGGCAGAATTAAATTCAAAATAGTCATCAGCAGGCATTAGTTCAATAAAATTGAGCATCAGAATGGACAGATTTGTTTTTTAGGGAGAAAAACAAAATGTGGATGTGGAATGGTCTGTTTGTCTATCTCTGTCTGTCTATGTCTGTCTGTCTGTCTGTCTGTCTGTCTGTCTGTCTATGTCTGTCTATTTGTCTGTCTGTCTGTCTCTGTCTTGTCTGTCTGTTTATCTATCTCTATGTCTGTCTGTTTATCTATCTCTATGTCTGTCTGTCTGTCTATTTGTCTGTCTGTCTATGTCTGCCTGCCTATGTCTGTCTGTCTGTTTTTCTGTACGTCTGTCTATCTGTCTATCTATCTCTCTGTCTGTCTATCTATTGCCACATTTCCACCGAATTTACCCAGAACAATTGTACCAGGAAAGTTTTTTCCCAGGAGCTATTTTCCCCCCAGATCTGTTGCTTTCTGCTTTTCCACCACGGTCTAAAGTACCAGGAAGATTAGGCAAATAATCTGGTGACGTAGGTCTTCGCATTTCTAAATACAAACTACGTGAATTTCTATTTTCTATTTTATGTTTAACCACTAAAGAGACATCAGAGTCAATGGCAAAAATCAGAAGGACTACCCGAGGTGAGCCTGCTCTTGTCGGTAAACATGAACAGTGAGCTCCCGCTGATCGCGTAGAGTTGACCGTCTCCGAAATTGGCAAAACACGTTTTTAAATAGGTGTTTATAAATACAACACAGGTTTGAGTTTTAAACAGCTACATTCTTGCCTGAAATACTTTTAAAACTACATTTCATGACACAATAACAATAATATTTCTAAAATTATCTGAATAAATGGTGGTTGAAATCACAATGGTGCATGAACTCAACCAATCGGCATGCTCAGCGCCCAAGTCCCACCCCCGAAAGTTCCAGACCTTTGAAAAAGTACTACATCACAAGCAGGGACTTTCTGAGGGACAATTTTTTACCCAGAACTTTATTTAGATCCTGGTTTCTGCTGTGGATACAAACTGCGAACCAGCCCAAAGTCCCTAGTAATGTTCCAGCGGTGGAAATGTGCTTATTTCGCTCTCTCTTTCTCTGTCTCTTTCTGTCTGTCTGTCTGTCTGTCTGTCTGTCTGTCTATCTATCTCTCTGTCTGTCTCTATCTATCTATCATCTATCTATCTATCTATCTATCTATGTCTGTCTATATATCATCTGTTTGTCTATCTATCGATCTGTCTATATATCATCTGTTTGTTTGTCTGTGTATCTACCTGCTTGACTCTCTCTGTTTCTACCAGCCATGACACCTCGTATCTTTCTCACACCTACCGTGTATAAACTCAACTATACTCAAACAAGTAGTGCCAGATGAAAGTGTTTTGGTAGAACAAATTCAAGAGCTAATCCACTTACATTCATGCCGAGATCCCTTTGAAAAGCGAGAGAACAGGGAGGGCAAGGCAGAAACGAAAGAGGGCCTGTAAAAACAGTCTGGCAGCAGTGAACTCTTGAACCTTTGGCTGAATGAGGTGAGGTTGCTTCACGTCAGAGAAGAAAAGAGAGAGCTGGTGGAGTTAGTAAACGTGGGCAGGACTCCGTGATCAGCTTAAAGGAAAATGAATGTGTTTTTCTTAATCAAGCACGGCTGGTGTTGAATTAGTATGAGGACATTTTGACCTCTAGCAATACTTCGTAACACGCGAAAAGAAACTGTTTCACATTAACAGAGCTGTGTTTATATGGTGGATACACACGCTTTACCAAGTTTTTAATCTGGTTGTGGCATTACAGTGGTATGCGTGTGCATGTCAAAACATCTCTTACATTGTGTTGTGTCACACGTATTTGTACTTAAATCAAGTTTTTGGTCTTCCTCCATTTTTTCCATGTTACTTTATTTGATCAGAGATTAGATACAACTCATCTTATTATTATTATTATTAAAATGTATAAACAGATGTTATAGTACTAGTATTGTAGTATTTGTGTTAACATATTTATTTATTTACTTGTATTTAAGATTTCATAAAGAATCTGCCAAGAAATTGATTAAAATGTAAACAAAATTAATTTTGACCGATGATTTATTTATCTATTTAAATCTCACAAGAAATGCATCACAATTCAAATAAATAAAGTAAACGGAGTAAAATTTGTGTAAAACTAAATTTCACTCAGAAATTGCTATAAGATTTCACACATAATTGAAAGAAATGTCAAGTAACAATAAATTAAACAATAATTATTAAATAGAAAACTGAAATAGTATTTTCTTGTAAACCTCCTGCAATAATCTTTTTTTTATTATTATTATTTATATTTAGTTATTTCTTCATGAATATCTATTTTAATTCTGCTTTAAATCTATTTCCATGTGGCAGCAATTTTTCTTAATAATACGTTTTATTTTTTCCATCTGTGTATTTAATGTCTAATATTGTCCATTCTCTAGTCAATATAATCTCTCCCAGCAAATAAGAAGCCCTTTAGGTCAAACAGTTTCTTATATTCGTTCCACATGTTCAAACTTTAAAAACAGCGGAGAAAATGTAACTGTACTCTGGACTGTCCTCACATTCATTTCATTTTATTAGGTACTTTAGTGTTACGATCATAATGTGAGCTCATGCGCTGGTCATTTTAGCTGTTTTGGCACAACTAAAGACAGCTAAACCTAAGCTCAAAAGTCGTATACATTTCAGGATAGACGTCTTTGGATTGAATCGCTTGAGTGTACTTTTTGTCGTTTGGCTCCTCCCCTTGTTTTTTTAATAATGATCGTTTGAAATATATTGTGTATAGTTCTGTTCTCTTTGTCTTTTGGTCCTTGCTAGAGAACTATTTGTTACGCTAATGCTAAGCTACATGCTACGCTAACTAACTTTAATGATCATGGCAGCCATCTTGGTGAAATAATCTCAAAAACAAACACCTTGAATGGCACAATTTACAGCTTAATGTGTTTAAAAAACAATGATTGGCACGCAAAACCTTAAAAAAATCTATTTATCATAGTTATTTAAGCCATTTTAATGCTAACGTCACTAATTCACAGATATCCTCTTGAGAATATTTGTGTGTGGTTTTGTTTGTTCATCTGCTTTTCCAGGAATGATGTGAGCTGTGATGTAACCAAATTCGCTGGATCAGATTCGCTGAATTGCCACATAACAGAAATCCCATCTGGAACGATTCACATCTGAGCTTAATTGTCCATTCGTTTGGACAGACAGATTAAATATCTCTCTGTTTGACGAGCTAAATGCTCCCCGGTCACGGCTGATGAAGATATTTCAACTTTGATCTGTGTATAGGTAGGATACCATGGTGATTTCAACAAATACAGGTTTATGAACCCAATAGTTGGATTTAATGGAATGAAAAACATTCTTTTCGCACCTCGTTACTGGAGTACTTTAACATCTGTGATGTATCATATAAAACCAAAGGTTCACATCTTTGCAGCTCATTTCAAAGTGGGAACCGACACCTTTTGGACTTTCATTCTTTGACCCTACCAAACTATTTATTGTGAAAGGTCTGGAAGAACAAGCTGAATAATCGGCATAACGCTCAATATTTTAGGGTTTTATCAAACTTCTAATCTGATTTTATTAAACTTTGGCATCTTTTAATTTATTTTACTTACATTTATTTTTAACTTTTTAATTTTTCATTAGTTTTTTTAGGGCTGTCAATCGATTAAAATTTATTTAATAACTTTATTGCACAGGCATTTAATACAAATCTACAGTTATGTCTTTTGTATTCTAATTTATTTAAAATTTATATTTTAAAATATTTTTATTACTAAAATTCTATTATTATTTTTTTTTGAAAGCTTGTCAGTTGAGTTCAGTAAAATGTAGGCAAATTTATTCTAAAATACATATTATTGATTTCATTTCTTATGTTTTTATTCATTTTAGTTATTATTACATTTTAGTATTATCAATTGATTACATTTTTAAAAAAATGATTATTTGATTATATACACATCTGGGAATGATAATATTTTTTTTATCATAATAATCTAATATTTTTTCTATTATTATAAGCTATTATTTTAGGCGATTAAGCTATTATTTTGAATTATTTGCAGCTGTTAACAAATTAAAGTATATGTTAATCAAATAATTATGCATTCAAAATACATCACAAAATCTTTTATAAGGGTATTTAGGATGAATTTGCAAATGTTAAACCAACTGGATAAATGTTCTTATTACCTCCTAGTGCAGCCCACAAACTGTTTTGTTGTAATCAGGAGTGCATTGCTGTTTTTCTAGGGTATTTACATCAGTAAAAAATCCATAAGGAGCTCCGGTCAAGACCTCTGTCTCTGTTTGACGTGTTTCCGCTCATTGCCGCCCCGCTGTCACACTACAATACATCGGAATGTGGACGAGATTTCTGCTTTAGGGAGAAACACACACATACTGTAAACACACACACACACACACACACACACACAGTTAGGAGCACATCCAGTGGAGGGGCTCGCTGTGTACATGTACACACTGGATTTTTAACTCTGTGTGTGTGTGTGTGTGTGTGTGTGTTGTGGCTACAGCTGGCTTTCTACAGTGTTTAGTGAAGGAGACAGATGTTGTTTGCTGGTGTTCAGCGTGCAGTGCAGCTGTTGGACAGAAACACAAATGATTCTGCTCTACATATTGCAAGCTAAAGAGCCCCAAACCTGTTGAATGGATAGGGTGAATAATTTTTTATGTATTTTTGTTTTATGCATAATTTGTCTAGTTAGTCTATTTTATTTAATTTTTATTTTATTTATTTATTTATTTTATTTATTTTTTAATTGCTGTTAACCAATTAAAATATTTAATGGATTTTTTTCATGCACTTTATTATGTGCGGAATTCTTGGTTGTATTTTATTTTTACAGCAGCAATGGATGAATCTATTTTATACATTTTTAATGCAATTTTATTTTATGCATAAGACTAGGTAGGCAAAATAAAATAAAAATCTTTTCTTTTCTTTTTTTTTGGATGCTTTTTTTTATGTTTGTTTTGCCATTGGAATTGTTTACTGTAAAAAAAATAGATCCATAAAATAACAGTAAAAGTACTAAAAAGTGTCTCAATATATAATGCATACTGATTAGGATAATGTAAAGCTAATCCAATATTTTTAATATATATTATTTAACAAGACACTGTGCAAAAATTGAAAAAGAAGGAAAAAGCAGACTGAATTAAAACTGTGAATGAAAAATATCAATGGGTAAAACTCATAAAAGCAGCTTTCCATTAAATCTCCATCTTTAATGATTAATTTACCATTTGTTCCTGTTTTTAAACTTACTTCCTGTCACTGAGATCATTTGCTCTCCCCTTTTGACACAATCTCACCCCTTCATGAATAACTCATTAATTTTGCAAGACTAATGCTATCATAATTCATGGTTTGACATCTAATTCTGACATGTACTTTCTCTTTAGACCTGAGGGTTGCTGTGACTAGCATGCTAACTGTGTTGGAAAACCTTGCGTAAACCGATCCTAAAACCAAACACAATTTTTAGATTGAAATAGCATGTGGTAGCAATGCTTGTGCAATCCCAGTTTTATGTTCTTTGCTTCTTTGTTTTGTTTTAGTGTCTGTATGAGTGACTTTAGCACATTTTAGCGTTTAGCAGGCCTCTATATGCCCGCGCTATGAGCTTAGCAAACCTTTAAGCCACAGTTGTGTGAGATGTTGCCAAGTAATACGGATAGAAGGAGGAGGGAGTGAAAAAGAGCAAGTTTGACTCTTTTACTTGCGAGTCATTCATCTGTGTGCGCTGAGAGATGTGTGTTGTGATGGTTTTATCGTTTGCTGGCTGTCGCTCTTGAGCGCTGTGTTCAGCCGGGCTCAGCTGAATTTTACCCGATCATCCCAATCCCTCGGGCCGCTCGCAGGCGCCCACATCTGCTGCTGTGATGTCATCAACACGTGACATGCCGCTTTGGATTGAGTGTTAATATTTGATATCCAACATAGCCTCTTTCTCATTCTATCATTTTTTATCTTCCTCACAAGACACATGAAACACTACTTCCTTTTACAGTCTTTAACCTACAACATAGAGAAAAGAGTGTTATTCAATTACATTTTACAGAAATTTGCTAAAATAAATGAATTCATATATTAAAAGTTGTTTCTGAATATAAAATCAATATGTAAATTCTTAAACAGGATCTAAAATATTGTTATTATATTATATTATATTATATTATATTATATTATATTATATTATATTATATTATATTATATTATATTATATTATATTATATTATAATCATAATGATGTTATGTTCATTATTTTAACTCATTTTATAACAGAAAAATCTATTTTTAAATATTTAGATATTAATGTTTTCACACAAGTTTTATAATGTTTAATTTATTTTAAATTATTGTAAATAGTTGAAATATGAAATATTTAATTAATATTTCCCCTATGTATTATATTGTTTTAATATCTATCTATCTATCTAATATACAGACACTTTATATTAGAAAATAACAAATAATGTTTTGTTGATCATGTTTAATCTATTTATATCTAATCCAGTGATTAAATTTTTTATAATATTTTATTTGACTATTTATTGGTTAAAATTTCCTGATTTCCTACTAATAACGTAATGCTGAGATTTGAATTGCTTGATTCATATGCCCCCTTCAGCTGTTTTGACTCTGCCTGTAATCCCACAAGAAATCAAGCCAAAACATTTAGCGCAGGTTTTCCAGAGCCTCCGTCCCCAGAGATGCTGCATGCTCAGGGGCACGATGTGCAGTGACCCACAACGGCACAGCTACATAAACACAGTAAAAAGCGCACAACTCCAGCATGCGGACAAGCCGGGAAACCCTCCCTATAGCTCCAAAGGGAATCACTAACTCATCTGTCACCTGATGTATGACACTCAGCTATATTCATCTCAAGCGCTCACAGCAAACATTAGAATGCCTTTAAGAAAACAAAACCTTTAAGACCATTTCAAGAATATGTCATTGTCTTCTAAATATGCTAAATATATATATATTAAACATTTTGCGTAAAAATAGTTTATTTTTAATTATAATATTTTATTTATCATTTATTTTATGTATATGCTTTGTTTTTATTTTTTTTAATTTGCTTAACTTTTATTATTATTGTTATAATTTAGATTTTGGGTTCTTTCATGTTTTTGTTGCTTATTTGTTTATGTATGTGACACTGGCATACATGCATATGTAGTTGCGTGCAGAGTTGGGTCTCAGTTTTGCCGTGGCCCTTCACCCTTTGTCTCCAGCTCTATGAGACAGGAGCTAAAGATCATGGGAAAGGGGCCTTAAACATCCCGTCTCTCTTTGAAGCATATAAGAAGGATTGTCAGGGGCACTGAAACGCTCTTAGCCTCCTATTTTCAGCGTTAACTGCTGCTATGCTTTCTATGGTCATAACAAAGCCTAATCTTCTCAAATATGCTATGCTAAAAACATTGCATGTGCTTATGCCCTGTGAACAAGATTGCTTGTGAACATTCAATTGTGCTAGGTCAAAATGGCTGCCTTAGCAAAATTTAAAGGGATAGTTCACCCAAAATTACAAATAATTCTGTCATTAATTACTCTCCCTAATGTTGTTTCAAACCTATAAGATCTTTGTTCATCCTTGAAAAACAGATATTTTGAAGATATTTTGTCAAAATCGGAGGTCCCGTTTACACTAGTGTGTTTCAGTTTTAAAACGCATAACTTTTGCTACGGCGACGCCTATCATTTACACTACTCCGGCGTTTTCCACATTCGAAAACGGAGAGTTTTGAAAACGCTGCTGACCCCGTTTTAGTTTGACAACTCCGGGGTTGCGTTTCAGTGTAAACGACCAAAACGGAGACTTTCGAAAACGATGGCGTGGCTGCCCATGTGATCTCCGCGTATCGTTGACGACCGTGTGAACATATCATGTCTCTGTCGATTGTGTCGCTGTATTTGTTTTGGGCATGACTCCCAATCGTCATTTTCGGCCGCTTTGTAATCATTAGTTACTTTGAGTAACAGTTTCACCTCGTCATCTGTCCACACAAAGATGTCCTTGCTTTTCCTCACCATCATGCTCATTGTTGAACCTGCCAGTGAGTGACTAGCCATTGACTTCTTGCTTACACTTTTACGTGCATGCCCAGTGTGCATGAATGGTAACGTGACATGCGTTTTCTGTTATGTAGTGTAGACGGAGATCGTTGCTGAAACGCTAGTGCAAAGGCAGACTGTTTTAATTCTAAAACTCCGTTTTATAACAAAAACGCACTAGTGTAAATGGGGCCTTAAAATCCATAGACAGCAACCATGTTCAAGACCCAAAAAGGTAGCAAAGGTATCATTAAAATAGCTCATGTGGCATCAATGGTTCAACCATAATTTTATGAAGCTACGAGAATACTTTTTGTACTTTTGTTCTTTTACTTTTTGTGCATGTAAACAATGCGTATTCAATGTTAGCACCAGCACGCGCACGCATTGTTTACATGCAGAGCAAAGCAAGCGCATGCATTGTGATACTCTCCAGATCTAAACATCTAAAGATTGTTATTTTTGTTTTTGTTTTTTCGCACAAAAAAGTTTTCTTGTTGCTCTAAAATTTAAGGTTGAACCACTAATGTCACATGGACTATTTTAACGATGTCCTTGCTATGTTTCTGTGCCTTGATTATGGTAGTACTCTTGCTGGAGTGTCAGAAAGCTCTCGAATTTCATCAGAAATATCTTAATTTGTGTTCTGAAGATGAACATAGGTCTTACAGGTTTGAAAAGTCAAGAGGGTGATTAATTAAAGGAGAAGTTCACTTCCAGAATAAAATGTTCCTGATAATTTACTCACCCCCATGTCTTGTTCTTTCTTCAGTCGCAAAAAATATATAGTGGACTTCAATGGTGCTCAATGGGTTTAAGGTCCAAATTGCAGTTTCACTACAGCTTGAAAGGAAGCGTTTTGAAGACATTGCCTCAGTTCTTCTGGATTGAGTCTGTCTCAGTTTGTTCTGTTTCTTCATGTTATTCAGGACCGAGTGGATGATGATGAGATCAGATCTCTGTGTAGAGCACTGGTTGCTGTTAGACTCCCTGTGCAAAAAAAAATCTCACTGATCTCAATTACATTTAAAGGCAAAAATAATGTTTTGAAATCTAAATTGATATTTACTTCTGACACATGTGACGATCTCTACACTTTTGTTTTGGGAATGTGGTGATTGGTTCCCCAGCATACAACTTAGCCTAATGGGTGTTTCATTGATGCACCTTTCGCTGTGGCTGGCGCGCTCCTTTTAATAGAGACTGTTGGATGTGTTAGTTTTGGGGGACTTGGTTCTTTATGTGTGTTTCGACTCTTGTTTCGTTTTTGGGTTATCTTTGGTCTTGTTTTGATTTCTCCCTTTTGCTTTGGTTCTGGGTTGCTTTATACATTTCCCAACATAGCAACAGCACATTTCACACTCATACAGACACCCTGCATTGCACACTGATGTCGCCCGAAGTATTCTTTTAATCTTATTATTTCCCTATTTTTTGAATTATTTACTTATTTATAAAGTCTTTTCCTTTGAGTTCAGCTTTGGCTGTGTGTGTCCCTTTTTGTTTCTTCCCCGCCGAGCTAGGGGTTGTAATACACACTACAGTAAAAGATAGAAATAACTGACTTAAAACCATTTTTTGTTGGTGAAAATACCAGTGGCCGAAGACTTTTTCACAGTCCTGTATATTTATACACTTTTAACCACAAATGCTCGTCTTGCAGAAACTCGGCGATGTGCATTTAAGCACAATAATGACAGAATTTTCATTTTTGGGTGAACAACCCCTTTAAAATTGAATCTGGGCTTATTTGCTCCAGAAGAACATGAGTTCTCCATGGGGCACCAAGGTTTAACAAAAACCATAAATGTTTCAAAAAATTGTTGTGGCGCCCCCCCTAATGCACTATGTTTTGTTCAACGCAGCTTTTGAACTCCAACGAGTTGGGGTTAAACGAGTTTGACACCCGTGACGTATGTAAACACTGATACTGGTTACGCTTATTTCATGCTACAACAGAGTACATTGTGAGGTTTTTGGGAAACGGACTAAAACAGTGGTGGTGGAACTACTTTATTATGAAGTGATTAACTGGTTCAGATGAATTATGTCAACTATTTTTACCCTTTATTTTTAAACAAAAATATTTTTAAATAATATAGTTTTTTACCTTAATTATATTATATAGTAGTTATATACAAAACTTAAAAACTAAAATGCATTTTTATTGTACATTTTTACATTTTACATTTATTGTAATGAAATATCTAAATAATAAAAAAAATACAAAAAGACAAAAAAATTGCAAACAGGCTTAAGAATCAAAGATTTAACATCAAAATTTTCCTCTTGACTACGTCCTCATGTCTCAAAGAATAACATCAACCTCTTTGTCACTCATTGCATCATGTCTCGACAGTGGTCAGGGGTCACGATAGGTCACGCAGCAGGACTATTAAAGGGGTCAGAGGTTGTCAAAGGAGAATAAAAGGAGCCACATATAATCATCAAATGGTAGTTTTCATGACATCTAGAGGCATTTGCTTCAGTGAGTTGAAATAATTCACGCAAATAGTAGTTTAGCTATTGTGGACCTTTTTGGATGATGACAACAAACAGAGAAACAGTTGGAAACTGTGCTGAGCACTTCACAGCTTTAATATCAGCTACAAGATGCTAATAAAATATGACACATTTGCGTATGTCGTTGTCAGGCGGTTAGGAGCGAGAGCGAGGTGACCTTTCTCTAACCGTGCCCAAATGCATTTTCCACGTATGTTCTTACAAGTGAAAAGTGCTTCCTCTTTTCCTTTTCTGTCTCACTTTCTTTCTGTCTCTCTTTCTCTCTGTCAGTGAAAAGCTTTTCATATCCCTGTTCTCCTGGCCTGGCCAGTCTCTCTCCATTTCCCCTGTCGTTTGTAGGTCAGTTCCTCCTCTAACGCTCAACAGAGTTTGTCTTGTCCTGAGAGAGGGCCACACAGAGCAAATCCATTACTGCCCAAGACGAAAACAGCACAGACTAATTTTTAGAGCGTGTTTTGAATACCAAGCAGAAGATAGATTGAAGTACTCAAATCACATTTGAAGTTACATATTTGTTGGTTGAGATCCTTAAAACACTGTGTTTCTGTGGCGCTATCAAAACATTGCTGTCTGTTTAAAAATTCCGACCAGCCCTGCACGGCAACAGTGGCTCAGCCAATGGCGTGAGATTGGGGCGGGGCTATCTGTCTGCCAGACCAGTGACAGAGTGTCTGGGGAAACCTGTTTGGAAACTGTATTATAACTGAACTGAATATAACCTAATTTAACTAATGGAGACTTTGGTTTTGTTTGATTTTGGTGTTTCTTCCCCCCCCCCCCCCCCCCTGTTTCCCTCTTGTGAGGATTTGCGATTTGGTTACAAATCGGTTACAATTAATTTAATGATTAAATGGTGACCTTATCCAGTCATATTGGTCGGGAGCGTCTCCTTCAGGGAAATACTTATGAAAGTGATCCAAAAGGGACTGAAGGTGAGCCGTAATAGACGCCTTGATGCTGTTAACAAGTGCATTTTCCTCCATGAATTCTTCCAGTTCAGAAAACATGTCTATGCGTCCCATTTCCACTCTCTCTCTCCAACGCACCAGCTTTCTCGCAAATGCCTATAATAAAATAAAGACCTAAATGTGTATTTCGGACTTTTTTTTCACCATCTCGCATTAACATATATAAAAAAAAAAAAAGTTTCTGTAAATCATCTCGCGACCCCCCGCTCCCCACTCCGCGACCCCCCGGTGGGTCGTGACCCCCACTTTGGGAACCACTGACTTAAAGGGTTAGTTTAACAAAATATAAACTATCATTAATTACTCACCCTATCCAAACCCGTAAGACCTTTGTTAATCTTCGGAAAACAAATTAAGGTATTTTAGATTAAATCGAGAGCTTTCATAAACAGCAACACAACATGGAAAAGAAAACATTTTTGAATAAAGTTATTTAAAAAAAAATTTGCACACAATATTCTCATAGCATTATAAAATTATGGTTGCACCTCTAATGTCACATTAATTATTTTAACGATGTCCATACTACTGTACCTTACTAGGCCTTGAACAAATGTCAAAAATGTCTTAATTTGTTTTCCGAAGATGAATGAAGGTCCCACAAGTTTGGAACGACATGAGGATGAATAATTAATGACCGAATTGTATTGTTTGGTGAACTATCCATATGCTAACCATGTTAACTAATCTCTGAACTCTTATTGAATGTCAGCAAATTTCACATTTGTGTCTGTTTGAATTTCCCGTAGTGAACACCCTGAGACAAAGTTGATACTTAAATGAGATCTTTATTAAAAAGTTATCTTGAGCTACAATGGTGCATTCACACATTAACACTTCTCATTTACTTTGAATGGGTGACGTCATGCATTGCCGAACTGAATTGTGGGTCTGTTGCTTGCGGCATAAGTTAAGCATTTTCAACTTTGCAAGTGGTTTGTTCAAATACAGTAGTAATAGTAATGCTTCAATTAATAAAAAGTACTTAATTATAGTTGTATAGTAACATACATAATGTCATTTTTCTTTCTCTTTTTCTGTCAACAGTCGCTCTGAAAAACCACAGCTCCAATGGTTTGTCGGCAAACAACAGTAACCATGACAACATTAAAGCAACAGGATTGGTTGATGGCGGGCTGCATGAGGGAGAGCTCCTACTACAGGTCAGACGGACAAGCACGTTTGTGTGTGTGTGTGTGTGTGCGTGCGTGCGTCCGCGCGTTTATATGGTGTCCATGTGCCATAAGTATGTTATAAAGAGTCATTTAAAGCGATGTCCTCAAGGAGGAGGAGGAGAGGAAGAGGAAAGAGGAGAGGCTATTTCTGCTTGGACTTGTTCTCGTTTCTGACACTTAAGCATGAATAATGCACAGATAGAGGTCTCATATATTATAAAGGAAGGATAAAATAAGCGGTAAAAGTATTCTCTTTTTTATTTTACTTTGAAAGTTTTGCTCTGTCCATCCGGTGACAGCAGTTCTGAGAAGTCTGTCCACTCACGTCTATATGTCTTCGTTTCCTCACTGATGCGTTCACATTCTCTTAGTCCCTATTATCGTTTATCTTTCATTCCTATTTGTTTATCCTTCCTTTTTTTCTTTTTCTTGTTTCTTTCTTTATTTCTATTTCTTCCTTCTGTTACTCCTACCTTCCTTTCTTCCTGTCTGTTTTTCCTTACTTCTGGTCTTCTATCGATCCATCTCTTCCTTCCTTCCTTCCTTCCTTCTTTTTTTTCCTTCCTTCTTTTATTCCGTACTTCTTTCTATCCATCCAGCCATCTTTTCCTTCCTTCCTTTCTGTTATCTTCTTTCCCGTCTTACTTCCTTATTTCCTTCCTTCCACTGGTCCATCTTTTCTTTTCTCCCTCCATTCCTTCCTGTCTATTTCTTCCTTCTTTACTGTCATCTTCTTTAGTTTCTACCTATCTGTTTTTCCTTACTTTCTCTTTTGTTGATCCATTCCTTCTGTTCTTCCTTACCTTGTTTATTCCTTTTTACCATCCATCACTCCATCTCTTCCTTACTTCCCTTTTGCTGTGCTACAACCTGCCTTCCTGTTATCTTTCTTTCTTCCTTACTTCCCTCCATCCGTTCTGTCTATTTCTTCTTTCCAGTCTTCTTCTTCATTCCTTCCTTCCTGTCTTTTTCTTCCTTCCTTCCTTTCCTTCTTTTATCCATCTTTTCTTCCTTCTGTCCTTCCTTCCTTACTTCCTGTCCTGTCCTTACTTTCTTACTGTTAACTTCCATCCGTCCTTCTTTCCTCCCTTCCATTTCTCCATGCTCCATCCTTCTTTTTTCCTGTTATCTACTTTCCTTCCTTCTTTCCCTCTTTTCTTCCTGTCCATCGAAATATCACTTCCATTCTTCCTGTCTATTTCTTCTTTTTCGTATCATGTCCTGTCCTTTCTTTATTCCTTCCTTCCTTATTTTCATTCTATCTGTCGGTAAGTGTGTCCGTCATCTATCTATCTATCTATCTATCTATCTATCTATCTATCTATCTATCTATCTATCTATCTATCTATCTATCTATCTATCTATCTATCTATCTATCTATCTATCTATCTATCTTAGCTCTGTTGCTTCTCTGCTTCATACTCTCTCTCTTCTCTCTCTCTCTCTCTCTCTCTCTCTCTCTCTTCTCTCTCCCCCGTGTTGTGTATAGTTGTGTGTGTTGTGTGTGCTGGACTGTGAACGATGCAGTGGCTACATATTTGATAGTAATGCTTCCTGACTGCCACCCCCCCTCCCCCCCGCCCCACGAGAGCTCCGTGTGGGCTGTTCTGCCAACCAACAAGCCGAAATATTTATACTGAGTGCTGCTACTCGGCCATGTTTTCTGAGTGTGTTTGGACCAGGTGTGCATGTATGAATGAGGATGCGTGTGCCTGTTGGCATACAATGCAGATGCTCAGGCAAATGAGAGGGACGCTGGAAGATATAAACTTGTGTGGCATGTGGCAGCACATTATTATGTGTTATCTGGCAAAGACGATCACAGATTGAAGTGGATCGGTTGTTGCCTTATCATATCATGTGAGGGTTCAGTTTGCATTTAGAAAGTGTTTCCAACACAAACACAAGCAGAGCTTAAATAAATCATTCATAGGGTTTCAAGAGAGCCCTTATTTACACTCAGACCGAAGTACAGTGCTGCTCTTTGGGAATGTTCCGTGAATCCGTGTTTGTTTTCTTATTACTGCTGTTATTAAAAGAACCATTTTTTATATTGTTTTATTTATAATAGCATTTTCCCCTGATATCAACATATAATGTTAGCCTAGGTTACAGAATTTAGCAGTAATTTAGTAAATGTATTTAATATTTTTAAGAAAGAATCAGGTACTTGTATTTATTTCAGCGTCAGACACAAGACTGTCCACACTTGGTCTAAACCTGAATACCAGGTCACACTCATTAGTGCACTGACTCCTCGGTATAGCCATACACAGTTGTTTTTGTATTGTCTGTGGATGTGTCAGATTACCATAATCACAGATCCACACTTAGAGCCCACCAGATGGTGATGAGCTGCAAAATCCCCTCAACAAAAAAAAACACACAGTGTTCAATGACAACATGAAACTGACACTACGTATTAGCACTGTTTTAGCATTTGTGTTTATAATCTTTCATCAATATCTATAGTAATACCTTTTCAGATGTATGTATGTATGTATTTATTTTGCTTATTTAAATATCCAGTCAAGGTTTGGTTGAATTAGCATGGTCCATTTATATTTATCACACATTTATCGTTAATATTTCTTATATTAAACTGCCCAGTTAAGGGGAAATAGTTTTTTTTTTGTTTGTTTGTTTTTTTAATAAGAGAACTTTTATTGTGAAGTTCTTTCTTCATTCCATTGTTCACTTATTCCAGGTTTGTCTTGTTTAATCGTTTACTTTCAGTGTTAATAATTAATAAATTGTTTGCTTAAAGAACAGTTCCGTCAAACATTTGCTAATTGCAAAACCTGTTCCTGTGAAACTGAGTTCTGCGGCTTTTAAGGCACTTCTGTTAGCTGTTAGCTGTCATATGCTAATTTACAGTACTTATATAACAGTACTTCTAAGAAATTAAATTGCACAATATTACAGTTGTGTAAATATCTTTCCTTTTAGTTAAACTTTGTTTAAGTTTATGACTGGAACTTAAACTAATGACTATTGTACATTTCCCCCCCAAAAAATGGTTGATATGCTCTGCCCCAACTTCCTGTTTTAATAGGAAATACATCAACACCGAAAATAAAACTGTACTTGTCAAGTAATTTTGGAGTTCTAGAATAAAGTAATGATTCTTTTAAAAGAGCAGGTTTCTGATCAGCTTTGGAAGACAGAAAAGTCAGAACTGAGAGATGTAATTTTAGAATTCTGAGGGGAAAAGCCAAAAATTCTGAGGTATAACAACCCGATCTCACGGCAATTTGTACATTTTTCACAACGTGTCTTATTCGTATGAATTCGTATGACCACACTCGTACAAATTCATGCTTCCTTTGCCAAATCGTACGTATTTTATGAGTTGCACAATTCAAATGAATTTGTACAAATGACCTACACCTAACCCCGCCCCTAAACCCAACCATCACTGGGGTTTAGACAAATCTGTCACGGTTTGGCAAGGAGGAACTCAAGTGCAGACAGGGATCACAACACGCAGGGTTTATTAAATACAAAAAGGGGGAAAACAAACCCACGAGGGGGAAAACAAGGACTAGGGCAGATACAAAATAACTGAACAGGACTGAGTTGACAAGATAAACAATGACTCAAAACAAGAGAACACTAACTACAAGTAAACACTCACGGTTATACAAAGACTTCTTAAAGGGGTTACAAGAATACAATATCTCACGAGGCTGACATGTAGAAACACATATGAGGAACAATGAACCGACAAAAGACAGAGCACACTAGGGGATCTAAATAGGGGAACTAATTAAGACACAACAGGTGGCACAGATAAGGCAATCACGACAAGACTAGGATAACAAGGGGGGCGGGGCAAGGGAACGAGACAACACAAGCACATGGCCCAAAGACAAGGCCATGTGCTTGTACACAAAACACGGGTCTGTCATGATCCTGCCTCAAGACTAGAGAAAAGTCAGGACATGAAGGCAGAATCATGACACAAATCGTATAAAATCGTACGAGTGAGGTCGTACAAATTCGTACAAATAAGCCACCTCGTAAAATACGTACCAATTGGCCGTGAGATAGCGTTGGGTATAGTTTGGAATTTAAAGAAAAAAAGGTTTAAATCTTGACATTCTGACTTTATTCCCTCAATTCTGAGTTTATATCTTGAAGTCTAAATTGGGATTGAAAAGTCGCAATCACCTTTTTTTTCTGTGGCAGAAACAGGCATCCACAACCTTCTTTATGACCAATAAACTAATACTTTTATTTCCTGGCTTTGTTTGTGGTCACAGGCTCTCAATGGCTTTGTGTTGGTGGTCACTGCTGAAGGGATCATTTTCTACTGTTCTCACACCATCCAGGATTACTTAGGATTCAACCAGGTAATTATCCTTCTCAACAGTCTCTTACTGTACATAAACACATATGTATCATATAGCCACTTGTTCTGATACTAATCCAATATACAGCTGAATAACAGTCACTATCTTTGGGATATGAATTACGAGACTGGATGTTGCAATAACATACTTAGACTGGAATGAAACATTTTTGGAATATTTTGTTTAAACATGTTCATCTTTCTAAAAGTGTAAAAAAAACAAAAAAACATTATACTTTTCATGTCGCTCTTAATGCAAAAAGGCTATTTTGTAGTAGGGTAACTTATGCGGTTAAATTATGGACAAACCAGACATGATGTAATGATGTACGTACACTTTCCCAGAATCAATATTACGTCAGACTCAGCTGTCGGATAATTATTCCATACTTCTCACCTCTATTCTTAGTGCACACACACACACACACACACACATATGCTCATCAGATCTGCCTAATACTGATTAATACTGCAGTGTATCTCTCGAGCAACAGTTTGAATGCGGTAGAAATTGAATGCGCTTAATCAAAGAGGCTTTACTCTGAGATTCAGTCTGGCACGGCGGTAATCCAATTCATCATAATTTACTTATGAATTATTCAGCTGAGACGTCACTATATTTGTTTACTCTATGTGCTCACAATGTCCTCTTTTTGTTCGGTTTAAAGCATTTAGATGAAAATAGAGGGAGTTTGATGGCAAGTTTATGCTTTCAGATTTGGGATTTTTCAGTGAATCAATTGTAAAAAATGTAATTATTGAAAAGAAGATTGATTAAAAATATGACAATTTGACAGTATTTATATACAAATTTAAAAAAGAAATTCAGAACTATGTATATACTATACTCATGTACCACCATCTTTTTAAAGAAATTGATCATTTTATTCAGCAAATATGGATTATATTTCTATTCATCGAAGAATCCTAAAAATATTTGTCAAAAATATTAATCAGCACGACTGTTTCATAATGTTTCCTAAGCACCAGATATAAGAATGATTTCTGAAGAATCATGTGACAGTTAAGACTAGATTAATGGTGCTGAATGTAGTAATGAATGGAGCTGAATGGATCACTGCAATCAATTACATTTTGAAATATAAAGAAACGGAAATCATTCATTTGAATTTGTAACAATATTTTACAATATTACTGTTTAACTGTATTTCTGATAAACCCTTAAAGTGATTCATCCTTTATTTTAATTGTAATTCATTTGAACTTTATTCTCTCACAACGTTCCTCTTCATTTCTCCCTCTGTCTCCCAGACAGATGTGATGCATCAAAATGTGTTCGAACTCATTCATACTGAAGACCAGCAGGCCTTCAGATGCAACTTGCACTGGGCCTTGAACCCGCCTCCAACTAGCATGCAGACAGAAGAATCCCCACAAGGTCAGGAAAATATATCATTTTATAACATGGTACCACTTTATTGGGTTAATTTTCCTGAAATTTAGCAAAAAAAAAAGTGTTTATTAATTAAATAACCATGTGGTAGTGTTGATATTTTGATACACAGATGAATTACTTGCTATAAAAATAAAAGGTACTTCATTTATTTGACTTTATTCTTCTCAAACCAAAGAATATGATTTTTCATAACAAATTAATAATAAAAGACCCAAAGCACTTTAAATTAACAGTTTACAGCACTCAAGTTAGATTTTCTTTTTTGTTGTTGTTGTAAAAAATAGAAAGGAGGAGGGTGGTTTGACCTTTAGTGGAAGCTCCTGCAGTTGCAAAATAAATGTTGTGGTCACTAAAACGTCTGTTTTAATTAACGATAACAGCAAACAGAACGGACCCGAAAACAGAAACGGTGGTTAGTGGATAATCCAGTGATGAACCCCGGCTGAAAAAGTCTAGACATGCTTCAGAGTCTCAAGTTCTTTTCTTTTTTTGTTTCTCTTAGATGGAGATCCTGCCCCAAGTATGTCGCTGGTGACGTGCAAACCCGACCAGCTGCCTCCTGAAAACTCCTCTTTCCTGGAGAGAAATTTCGTTTGTCGTTTCCGATGCCTCCTAGACAATTCTTCAGGATTCCTGGTCAGTGTCAAACAGCGGAATCTCTTATTTTGCTCCCAAAACCTACACAGGAATGTCATACTTCGACTGATTCAGAAGTCCACTTGGAATTTAATATTAGTATGATGGAAAATACCTTGCTATTCAAAGTCTTTAAGCCCCGATGTTCCAGATTATAGAGTGAGTTAGCATCTAGGTTAGCGCAGCTGATTTTGTGTTGGACTGTGCCTCTGGCATCCACAGAGATCTGAATTGTTAAAACACCTCTGTAATCTGTCTTAAAGGAGCAGTAAGGTCATGGGGAACAGGGTTTAATTAGTTCTAGAAGAAATAGAGCAAAATAGTGCGAACTGGTTCTTGTTAGCATAAATTAAAGCTAATTTGAAGAAAGCCAGGCTTTAGCTACAGTATGGGGCACAATAATGACCACCAATTCCTTCAGCTGTCTTTATTCCAAAAGTATTTTTTCCCATTCATTCTCCAGCCAGACAGCTGTCTCTTTCTTTGCTAATCTTGGCAACGCAGTAGTGAAAAGATACGTATGCGTGCAAAGCTCTGTACTCTTGCCTTTTATTTCTTCAGTGTCTCTCTTTTACTTTCTTTCCCCTCCACTCCATCTTTACCAAATCCATGTCCCTCAAGAATAGCATTACTTACACTTAGCTTGTCAGTAGCGGACCGCTAACAGGGGTCTCCCCGTGTAGTCAGAGAAATTCATCAGCATGAGTTTTCAGCAATTTCAGACTATTTTCCATTACGCATTTTCTGTTTGTTGTCCTCTTGGCATTTTTGAATGCGACCATTAAGTTCTCTAGGGAGGTTCACAATGAAAACATAATTATGGCCAATTAGCTTCCTTCGTGATTATTTCATTGACAAGGCCCCAACTCGGAAAGTCATGCTGAAAGCTTCGTTTTTATTTGCGCCAAATGAAATACAGTTTGACAAATGTTTTCTGCTTGCGTATGTGAATGTTTCTGTATTAATGTTTCATGAAGTCATAGCAGAACTTAGATACTTGTTGTGTAGCTTTACATAAGCAGAACTGTTTTAAATCAGGCATTACACAAAATGAACACATAACCCAGAAATGAAACAATAAAAAAATAGGTTGTCAAGAGCTTTCCAGCCACAAAATGTGTATTATATAGTTTTATGTTTGGGCATATTCATAAGTGAAACTAAATTAATCGTGGCTAACATACATAAAATACTCACTTTTGAATGTAGTAATCTTCACCAGTCAGAACAGAAGGTCTAAGTTTGACTAACCAATCACAAACAAGCAAACATTCAGATATGACACATTTTGGACAGGTCACAGCCTTCATTTATAGATGACCTGGATTGAGTTCTGTTGCACACACTGAGTCAGAGACAAATTATGTGGTTCACCAAGGGCACGCCAACAAAAGCATCAACTCCACCTGTGTATGTACATATGTTACGTGTGTCGGTTATGTACGTCCTTCATGCAAATGGGTTATGACATGATTTTTTCATTTTTTACTTTCATTTTATTATGTTGTAGTTGCAACAATTTGAAACATTCTTTTATTAGATTTTGTGCAGTTTGAAGCTGATGTTTTTAAATTCCAAATTTAAACTAAATTCCACTTTGATATTTTTCAATTCATAGGAGCTTTTCCAATGTTTAATTTTATTTATGCCCCATCAAGGCCCTGAATCTTCAAGGGCGTCTGAAATTCCTGCATGGGCAGAACAGGCGATTGGATGATGGAGGCCAAATGCCGCCCCAGCTCGCCCTGTTTGCCATAGCGACACCCCTACAGCCTCCTTCCATAATGGAGATCCGAACCAAGAACATGATTTTCAGAACCAAACACAAGTTGGACTTCACCCCAATGGCCTGTGATGCTAAGTAATGATGGACATTTCTTACGAAATAGATTTAACATGCACTGTATACATGTGTTTATATCTCCATAAGTACAATAGAAAAAATGGTGTAATAATCACTGATGTTGATTTTTGCCTGTTTTAGGGGTAAAATCGTTCTTGGTTACACCGAGGCAGAGTTGCGAGTTCGAGGTTCTGGGTACCAATTCATCCATGCAGCTGATATGCTGTATTGTGCTGAGAACCATGTCAGGAGTAAGAATTTCATGTTTCTTCAGATTGTTCATTTTGGAGTTGTACTGTTTTAAAAAAGTCCAGCCAAAGAAAGATGGTACATGACTAATATTATGATTGACTGAATTACGAGAAGATTAAGAAAAGCTATGATGCATGCTGACATTGTTGCCAAAGGCTTGGTTTCTAAAATAAACTAATGACACTAAAAGACATGAGCACTGTGCTCTTGGGAGAATGCTTGAACAAGTGACAGTACTCTTATTCAGTGTGGTTCACAGGAGATAATCCATAGATGTTATGACAGGAAGTGAAATTGACTGATAAAATCAATTGTATGGTCAAGAACTTGAATGGATTTGATGAATTCAGATTTTTTTTAATGGTGATCTATGGCAAGAAGTGGAGAAAGAGAGACAGACAGAATTTCCAAACAGACGGCAAGAGACAGGAAGAGGAATGTTTTCATTTAATCCCATGTATTATGAAGGAGATTTGATAAATCTTTGACGTAAGGAGTAGAACTAGAGCCTTAAATCCAGTAAAAACAGCCTATAGCAGAAAAAGGTACAAGGCAGAAAAATCTGGTCTGTATATTTAAACTAATATCTGGGTTTACAAACTGTTACATTGTCTATTGCAGTGATCAAGACCGGAGAAAGCGGTCTGACTGTGTTTAGACTGCTTACAAAGGACAACCGCTGGAAATGGGTACAAGCTAACGCTAGACTCGTCTACAAAAATGGCAAGCCTGACTACATCATTGCCACCCAGAGGCCGCTTGTGTAAGTATATTAAGGCTAATATTCATTTATATTTCTGCACAAACAATTTACAAAATATAGTTTTAGTTTATTAGCATGCTACATGTTAAATAGCATGGCAAATTAGCGAGATTTTGATGAAAGTCCTTACATTTCCACTGACAAGGTTTTTATCCATTTATTCAGAGAAGAAGAGGGCGGAGAGCATTTGAGGAAGCGATCTATGCATCTTCCATTCACCTTTGCTACTGGAGAAGCTCTGCTGTACCAAATCAGCTACCCCATGCCAGGCTTTCCTGACACTCTTCAGGGCAAAAGCAAGAACAACAAAACCAAAAAGAGCAAGGTAGACAAAAGTTTGAAGGATGATTTGGACCCAAGTTCTCTACTGGGAGCCATGATGAGACAAGACGAGTCTGTTTATGTTTGCCAGCCTGCTATGGAGCCTAGAATGTCATTCCACAGTAGCCTCTTCAGTGAGCAAGTAGAGACTAATACCTTCTCTTCTTCTGTAGTAAATGAAAGTTGGAATCCAGCGCAGAATGTTGTAGCTGCAGTTTCCAAACAGGAGCCAAGTTTTGACCCACTCCTGACAACATTAGACTCACTGTCCCTGGAAAATGAGGAAAGCTGCTCCAACAGTGAGCTATTCAGTGCCCTGGAAAACCTTGGACTCAATGCAGAGGACCTAGAATTGCTGCTTCTGGATGAGAGGATGATCCAGGTAGAGATGGAAGCGGATTACATCCCATCTCTGAACGATCTTCTCACCAACAACGAAATCCTTTCCTACGTCCAAGAGTCATTGGAGAACCGGATCGAGGACTCGACAGATGCTCAAAACCCTGCCGTGGCATTAGACTCTGTTGAACCCCATGACCCATGTTCTGCTTCCAAATCAGCTTCTCAGATTACTTCCTCCATGCCTGATCCTCATGTACCTTTCTGGCCACAAAAACAAATAACACCCATAGTTCATCTATCACAGCGTATGCAGCAACATCTCAATGGCCAGTCAGTTTGCCACAAAACTGAGAGCTGGATCCAGCCACAAATACCTCAGGTGTCTACAAAAGACTCTGAGACAACTACATTTACCCAGCATGATACTTTGTTGGTGAATCCAGTACCAGCTATACACAATGGCCACTGGGTCCCTGAACACACACACGTGAACTTGAACTCTCAACTTGGTGACAAGATAACAGGACCTAGTAAAGCACCATCACAGCAATGGCAGCACAACCAGTTGCTTGACCAATTCCAGTATAAACAAAAAACAGCTGTGGGTAGTGATACCCCTCCAAACGGGGTCTACAGTGATCCCCAGTGGCATGGATACAACTTCACAGACCAGTTGGTCACAAATGTACCATGTTTTCCCAATGGCCAGATGGCGCACACACAAACAGTGGGCACACATGCTGATTACAATATAACCAACAATTCAGGGGTGGAGTTTACGATGAACATCAGTACAGCCGGGGATGTAGGGCAGTTTCAGGGAGCCATGGCCTCGTCTTCATCCTATCAGCAGGGTTACCAGAAACACCAGCAGCAGCCAAAGGTCGCACCCACTTATTACGCCTCCTATACCAAACAGAAATCCTCTCTGGAGCATATCCTGGGATTAGCCCCACCATCAAACCTTCCCTCGTTGACAGATTATAGCTCAGAACTGACCCATGACGCCACCCACAGTAAGGTAAGAATTAAGGAAGGATATAGTTGCGCAATGTGATTTAACCAAGTTGGACAAGCTCCTGGAGCAACAAAATATATAACAAACGTTATCCAAAACCCCAAGTACACTCTCAAATCTCAATCTCAAATGGGATTTACAAATTATTGTAAATAAAAATGTTGTCAAACCCTTAATCCTAAAAACTGATTGGTTGATTGAGAAGTATTGCAGGGACCTAGGAGTTTACAATCCAACTCTTGAAGGACCACATTCCAGCAAAGCTGAGCTTTATCCCTAAAGCTTTAAACATATTTAACCAACTAATGGAGGTCTCCAGGATAACTAGAAACTTCCATGGAGATGTGTTTGAGCTAAACTCAGCAGGATTAGACACCCCTGCAGAACCTCATTTCACTTACATTGTCAAGCTGGTATTGATTCCTGGCTTAGAAATATTGTCCACTAGAAATTGCATCAAAAGGGGCTTTTACAAAGAAGGAAACTTTTCATAGGAGCTACCTGCTTTTTGGTGTGTTCACAATGCAAGAACTAGGAATGTATTGAGTTCTAAGAACTTTGTTTGGGGGAACTACATAAGCTCCTACTCCAGGTTAGGGTCTAAAACACTGATTGGTCAAGCACATATGAAACCCTGGCTACCAAACATTTAAAAAAATCAGTGTAAAAAGATGTACTCCATGAACACAGCAATAGCGGCATTTTGCTACCTGTTGTCTGCAGCGTTGTTCTTTTCTCAACCTTGATGATTTGTAATACTCCAAGTAGCACTCTTTCAATCGCGTAAATTGTGTATTTACATTCTATCTCAGTTATCACGTGAACAAACTCCATCGCACACCTGTAAGTGATAGGTGCGTAGAAAATTAAGACCAGGTGGGTCGTGTCAACATATAAGCAACTCCCGCACACTATCTTAACTTGCAAAATACAATTTTAATCACACCAACGTGACTGATGGACTCCTGATGAAGGTCGTGTGACCGAAACGTTGGTGTGATTAAAATTGTATTTTGCAAGTTAAGATAGTGTGCGGGAGTTCCTTATATATCTCAGTTATCACAAAACCCATGAGACAAAAAAAACAGCTTCATCATGGCATCCTCCATTCACTGATTGTTAACCTTTGTAAATGCCGTGATTAAAGACTTCGCTGTCGGCTGCTTCAGAGTTGGGAATGCAACCAGGAAAATGGCAACCAGTGAAATTGGTTCTCTAGGAACCACCATGCTGGCTAGTTTCTAGAACTATGTTGTGCATAAGCACTTATATAGTCTTTAAAGAGACATTTCACCAAAAAAAAATGGAAATTCTGTCATTAATATATCACCCTCATGTTGTTCCAAACCTGTAAGACCTTCGTTCATGTTCTGAACACACAAGTTAATATATTTTTTATGAAATCCGAGAGCTTTCTGACCCTGCATAGACATTTTTGGGGTCAACATTTCGTATAATGATAAGGACCATTTTGACCACCCTTCATTGTATAGTATTTTAGTTTAAAAGATATTCTGGACTCCAAAGCATGATACGCCCCACTCCACCCCCTACATATTTCTCTATCTTTTTTTCCATTGGCCTAAATGCTCACTCTGATCTAATTGTGCTCTGTATAAGGGGCCAAGACCTAATAGGTCATGTCTAATGTGCTAAGATTGCATAATGCACAGTGACAGCCCTACGGTACAAAGTCTTGGCAGTCTCTAGAGATTCGCTGTGGGGCCCCACACAGGTGGATGTTTGCTTTGCCTGCTGTGTTGCATTATTATGGTGACTGTGATTAAGATCGTAATCTTCAGCTTAAGAGTGTAAGCTTCCAGGTCAACCCACAAGCACCAGACAGGCTTTTCTGCTATACTGATGGCAGCCAACTGTAGCATCTAGTCCATTGTGAAATGGGAGCCCGAGGACATGAACGAGAGATAGAGGAAGAGTAACCTCCACAAAAGGACCGCTCATGCAGCAGGCAATATTCAGAGACCATGGGCCCCTGTCTGTACTCACAAGTATGAAGGGCACCATGCTGTTGTTCCACATGAAGGGATTGTGTTTTCTGTAGATGGTAAGCAGTGCTTGCTAAGACAAATTTGGTGCCTAACTTATCCTTTGTTGTATAGATACTTTGGGTGGACTGTTTTGACTTTTGCTTGGCATTGAAAAAGAGAGATGTGGGTGGTACAGTTAGGAATAGTTCTTAAATTGGAATGGTAATCATCAATGGAAGGGCAAGGTGAGGGGAAATTCAGTCCAGCACTACATTCTAGGCTTTGAGTTTTCTGAGTTGTGTGTGTTCAGGCTCATTGCTCTCAGCTGAAACGAGAATAGAGCTTAAATGCCCAGTCAGGCGTGAGCAGCCATGACCTACAATCCAGCATCAACATAACCTCATGCATACTAACACTACACTTTCATATACTATTACTACAGGAGCTTTGTGATATAGCCAAGGATTTACTTATCATCTGCAAATGTGAACAATGAGTGAATTATGAGTTGGTAAAATAACACCCACTGACATAAATCTTTTACCCAGCTAATCTTTAAGATTTGTTTTGGTTAGCATTTTCTATGTGGCAGTTTGGACTTTATTTTGATGAGTTTACCTCCAAAAAACGGCATGGAATTAGTTTTTGTTTCTGAATATGATCCTGGTTAATGAATTTTGTGAAGACCTTAAATAACCCCAAAAAAACACAACATCTGCCATCCAGCTGCTGATAACCTGCTTAAATGAGCAACTGCTGTGCTAGTTCTATAAGCTAGCACCATAAGTGAGCTTTGGTCGATTTATTTACAATAGAAGTTGGTCTAATGCTAATGGAAGGTCATGGTTGCTCACTGAGAATTTTGTCATTTTTATTCTGTATTTACATTATTTGACTTTCAAAAGCTGTTTTAAGCTAGGCTAACAGAAGTCTTATAACTGCCTCCCAAATGACGCACTATAGACTTTGCACTTATACACTATGTACTTAACCATGTAGTGTATAAATTATACAAGATTATTTTGTCATTCATAATTTGAGTTTGATAGTCCCTCCCCCCTTTGCAATGTAATTAAAGCTCCGACAGTTTAGTGTAACAGGAAGTGTCCAACATTCAACACTTTGTTTCTGGGTATTTAAAGTGCACTTTTTCTTTTCGGAGTTTTCAGTGAAAACACTACTCACACTATTTATACTAAAAACGTCATAGCATAGTACATAAGTACGCGATTTGGGATGCACCTCAAGTTCTTAACTGACATTGACAAACTTATCAATGCTAATCATCATGTATGTTATAATTATAATTATCTATATATTATATAAAACATAGGCCTTTTTATAGTTTTTAATGGGAAACTGATGCATACATTTTTAACTAGATACTTCTAATATTTGTTTGTTTATTTATTTCCAGATGGAGACGGGCTTTATACTCAATTCCGCTAATGTGGCCTACACAGGAAGTTGTTTGGTCCCCAACGGAAATGCTGTGGCCACACCTGGCAACAGTCCCCACCCCCTTCCTGAGCCACTCCCACCTCCCCCAGACCCTCAGACCACTGGTTTCTACCTCTGAACACACTCAATACAGATCCGTCCGAAAAGATGCCATCAATCATGAGAAGACTGTCAAATAAATAATAAAACATAAAAAAAAATTAATTTAGATTTTTTGGGGGGCTTGCTTATACGCTTGAATAAAGAAATTTAAATTAATTTAGATTAAAATGAGCCAGACTGACCTCTGGAATATCAAACCAATCGCTGAATACTCCACCCAGGATAATGTGTTGGCGCTCTCATTTATATTATTAATTCAGTTATGAATGAATCATGTATCAATTACAGTATATTTGGATTATTTCTCTCAGTGTCATTAATGCTATTTGAGACATAGGGAAATTTCTCCAGTTGGCAGATGCAGTTGACCACTATTTGAGATGGTCCGTCTGTAACAGGTGTGTGTCGGGATAAGTTTGTGTGTATGTGTATGAGATGTCATTCATTGGGCTTTATTTAAAAATTGTCAGCAAAACTGTTTGCGTGACTTGCGATGCGACGTATGTAAATAACGTCGGAGCATATGCAATGTCTAGCTTTTACAAAACTGATTGTCCTAAAACGCAGTACATGACTGAAGTATATATATATATATATATATATATATGAACAGAAGACTGGGATTCATATTTATTTATGGGGGAAAAAGCAAGGGTGTTACGTTTACCGAAAGAATACTTATGTGTGATAAAGCAGTTTAGCAGTATGAAAAAGAATGAGACTCTTGTAGGTGTCACTTGTAGATCTGAACCCTTCTCGCTTTTACATTTGTGAGATGATTCTAGATCAAATTCAACTTACCTTTTAGATACATGTGTTAATGTGTATAGTGAATCTAGAACCAACCCTGTCTTGTGATGAACGCGTTAATAATTTGTTAGAGTTAACCAGGTAAATCAGATAAAGGCATAAAATAGGTACATGCAAGTGGACTTGTACATGTTGTATTGACTTTAAATAGATTGGTTGATTTGTCTCAATTACAGTAAAAATTTTGCATTTTATACAAATTTAACAATCAGTTGGAGTAAAAATTATACATGCCAAGATGTACAATATATAGAATTCTTTACCACTGTTAACTTGTATGATTTGTTTTGATTTGTCTCATTTGAAGTAAAAATCATACATTTTGTAGGAGCAAACTAGTACAAGCTACTATGATTTTTAATACGGTTAACTCAAATTATGCGTTTAACATGGGTCCATTTTGTCGAGAACTTACGCTTTTCAAAAACCAGGTTTGTTTCGTCCATGAAAAGAGATTCTGGAAGATGAAATTGTTGAATGTGTTGAGTATATTGTAAAGCAGTTAAAAAAAAGGATAAGAATATTTGGTGCTGCAAGGTGTTTAATGCATAATAATGTTAAATGTTATAGTATTATGAAGTCACAGAGAAAATGAATATCCAGGCCAGCGTCTTTGTTTTTACATTTCGTTTTTAAATACATACATACATATATATAGATATACACACACACATATACATACTGTATTTGCAAACGTTTCCTATAAGATGTACCACTGGCTCGTCTATGGATTTAGATTTCTTTAACACGTATATGAGAAAACAATATGACAATCATTTACAAAATGTTTAAAGAGTTTGTAAATAGTCAAAAATAAAAGTTATTTCATATTGTTGTAAGCACTATTTTAAAGAGCACTGCAACCTAACCAGGTTTTAGTTTTTTCCGGCACAAGATGTAGGCTTCTTGAGAGATGTTTTTTGGAGTAAATATTGCATTTTCTTTTTTTTCAGGTTGTGTATTCTGTTTGTATGTTTTAAGAAGTTTTACACTTGAAATAAAAAGAACATGGTGCCATACTGGAAAATGTACTTTCCAGAATTTAAATGTTTTACTATTTGCTTATAAATTTTTGTCTATGTCAACGGTTTGCCATGTTTTTGATTTTTAATCAATCATATTCGATAAAAAAAAAAAAATCACGTTTGGATTTATTTTAATATTCTAACACACTGAAGTAGCAGAGATGATAGGTACATATGCAGTTTTGTCTTTTTGCCATTTGACTGCTTGTTGAAATGTACAATTTGGTCCTTTAATTAAAGAATTTGTGCAATCACAACAGGCCTTCTGCTTTGAAGTTCTTCTAAGTCTTGTCAACTCTCATTTGAATACATTTCTAGGTTCCAAATTTTTGTGCGTATTTGACAATATTTACAATTTCATCTTTCCATAATCCAAGTATACATTTGTTTTCTACTAAAGCCAATGAGTTCTGTACCTAGATGAAGTTCAACCAGCTTGGGCAAACTGGTCCAAGTTTCCTACAGCAACAGGAAGTTGGGGTGGGGCATATCAGAAGGCCTGTCCTACAGTGCAATCAACCAAACACATAATTTTGAGAAATCGTAGGCTTTCAGCAGGTAAATTTCCAATGTCTCTCTTGCTTTTATGCATATTGGAGTACTGAACTGTTATCTTAGCAACATGCTATTGTTAAAACCTGCAGTCAACAGTGAGGCAAGCCTAATTCACTTCATGAGCATTATTTGTGACTTGTGTACTTTGTAGAACAACACATCATTTACTTAATATTTCACTAGAGCTCAACTATGTTTTAGTTGAGCTGATATTTTAGTCAGTATTTCAACGGTTTAGCAGTATTAAGGCTTGTTCACACTGGGACAAATATTGCATGTGATTATCGTCAACATTTAACACAGTGAATAAACAAAGGGCACCAATGTGAATGTGCACACTAACGCACAAAAGCAGAAGCAGTAGAAGCAGTTTTTGTAAAAATAGGCTAACGATTGCGTCATAACCTGTGACTCTCTGTCGCACAGTAGAGAAATTACCGTATGGACAGGAAGAGAAGCTCACAGGCAATCTTTTACTGTCTATGAGGCCATCGGAGGGACGTGGAGGCATGAAGTCAAGGGAGAAGCCCATAGAGAGTCCATTAAAGCAACTGGACAAAATTATTCAACAACGTCTGCAAGATTCGGTGGGTGATTCAGATTTCTCTTGACACAGCTATTAGAAGACTTACAGGTTGCTCACGTGACATCTACGTCATCAAGCTCAGTTTGAGCATGCACACTACGCTCGACCCCCAGGAAGTGCGTGTTTCTAATTGACTTCACTTGTCTCTGTTGAATCCAATGGGGTAGCTGTGTCCATTTCTTTTACTGTCTATGGTGAAGATCCACCAGTCAATCGGCCAGGGATGAATGGCCTGAATCGGTGACCGCTTGATCAGTCTCACTTCTTTTTTTTTTTTTTTTCTCATCTCTTTATTCAATTTCTTGAAACAACACATATACAATGTCACCGGGTAGCTACTATACAAGAATAATGCAACAACAAACACTCTTAGCTGTATACTATAAATAACTTTGAAGCCAAGAAATGTAAAACTTATATTAAAACACCCCCCCCCACCCCCCAAAAAAAAACAAAAACAAGAATGGTTACTTAAAGTGCTTTACAATCAAGAATGTTATACATGAGCAATAGAGTGTTAGTATATAAACTTTTGTCTTGATGGACGACAACAGCTATCAAACTGCATGTAAGAACAGTTTTACTGGTTTCCAGATCTTGATAAAAATGTATAATTTATCTTTTAATATAAATCTCAATTCTTCCAGATGTAACACATTTCCTAGTTCCCTTGCCCACATCTCAAATGTAGGAACAGAATCTGATTTCCACATCTGTAAGATTAGCTTTTTAGCAAGCAACATGCAAAGCGAAATGGCCTGTGTTTGATATTTACTACAAAAGGCATTCTCTGCGTCTAGAAGTCCAATACAGGGCTCAGGTTCCAAGTCGACAGAATATACTTCAGACAGAAATTTAAATATACATTTCCAAAATGGCTGAATCTTAATACATGACCATAAAGAATGAAACAAGGTACCTTCTAATGTTTTACATTTATTACAGAGTGGAGAAATAGTGGGATAAATTTTATGAAGCTTTGATTTAGAATAATGAAGCCTATGAATTATCTTGAATTGAATCAGATTATGTCTAGCATTTACAGAACAGGTATGTATATTTCTTAAACACTCATTCCACATGTCAACATGAATATTAAAACCCATTTCTTCTTCCCAATCATGTTTTATTTTGTGAGTGTTATTGTCCACCTTTTCTACCAATAATTTATAAAAGTTTGACACGGTACCTCTCGCACCAGGGTGTATACTAGCAATATTCTCTAAAGTTGGATTTAAATTCAGAGTTTCAAAGTCTGAAATATGCTTCCTAACGAAGTCTCTGACTTGCAAGTAACGAAAAAAATGAGCGGGAACAAGATCATAAAATTGTTTTAGTTTTTCAAAAGAACTAAATGTACCTTCCCTATAAAGATCTTGTATTGTTACTATACCCATATGTTTCCATTGAAAAAAGGTCTTATCATGTAATCCTGGAGGGAAAGCATGATTATTACAGATTGGGGTATCCAGATACAAGTCTGGAATTTTCAAATATACCTTGATTTGTTTCCATATTTTAATTAGATTTGAAATAATTATGTTACCATATAATGATATTTTTGAGTTCAATTTTGTTAGGACTGTTAAGCAGAGCTGTTAATGATGTCTTATTACAAGAAGCTTCTTCAATTGCTAACCATTCTGGCTTGTCACCTAACTCCACTGAACCAATCTTTCTCCACCATGCTAAAGTATTTAAGTTAGCTGCCCAATAATAAAATTTAAAATTGGGAAGCCCAAACCCTCCTTGATCTTTGGATTTGTTTAGATGTTTCTTGTTAATCCTTGCCGTCTTGTTATCCCAGATGAAGCTGCTTATAATAGATTCTAGCTGTTTAAAATACTTAAGGGGAATAAAGAAAGGAATAGATTGAAATACATATAAAAATCTTGGAAGTACCACCATTTTTATAGCGTTAATTCTACCTACCATGGACATTGGGAGTGTCTTCCAAAACATTATATTATCTTTAAGCTGATCAATTTTCTTTTTATAATTCAATTTTAATAACATTTCAGGTTTTTTGGTGATTATTACACCCAAATATTTAAAGGAATGATTTGCAATTTTAAATTTGGTGCTAGCTAAATATTTTTTATCTAAATCATCAGAGACTGGCATTAATTCGCTTTTTTCCCAATTAATCGTGAATCCAGAAAGACTGCTAAATTTATAAATTATCTCAAGTAGTAGTGGAATGGACATTTCAGGGTTGGAAACATACAGAAGAATATCATCTGCATACAGTGAAAGATATTGGGGTCTGCCCTCTATCACTGTTGGTGTAATGCTAGGATGTTGTCTGATACAGGCAGCTAATGGTTCCATAGAGATATCAAACAAGAAAGGAGACAAGGGGCATCCTTGACGTGTACCTCGAGACAACTGAAATGGACTAGAAATGTCTTGGTTGGTAATAACAGATGCTACTGGATGTGCATAAATTATTTCAATCCATTTAATAAATTCCGAACCAAATCCAAATTTCTTTAAAACGGAAATCATGTATTTCCACTCTAACTGGTCGAAGGCTCGTTGAGCATCTAATGAAATAACACATGTCTTTATGTTTTTCTTGTTATAAATTATATTAAACAGCCGTCTCAAATTAAAGTATATATGTCTCTTTGGCATAAAACCGGTCTGGTCTGGATGAATTATAGAGCAGATATAATCTTTCAGTCTGTTTGCAAGAATTTTGGCAATAATCTTAGATTCAGTGGAAATTAGAGAAATTGGACGATAGGAAGACATTTGCAGCTTGTCCCGCCCTGGTTTTGGAATTAATACTATATTCGCTTCATACATTGTTGGTGGGAATTTATTTTGTGTTGTTGCACTTTTAACCAATCTTTGAATTAAAGGTACAAGACTACTCCTAAATTTTTTATAGAATTCGGCACTAAAGCCATCTGGACCTGCAGATTTATTATTAGGTAACTGAGATATTACTTCATTTATTTCTTCTTCTGTAATTACTTTATCTAAGGATTGTTTTGCTTCAGTGCTAAGAATAGGAAGATCCAATTGAGAAAAAAAGTCTTCTATTGCCTCTTGGCTTGTTTTACACTTTGATTCATATACTTCTTTATAAAATTCAGCAAAACAACGATTAATTTCCTTGGGGTCAACAGTTACTTTTCCATTATTCAATTTTATTTTATGTATTGCACGAGATGCCTGAGATTGCTTTAATTGACGCGCAAGTAATTTTTGAGGTTTATCACCTATTTCAAACTGTCTTTGCCTGATATACCTAAGTTGTTTCGATACTTTCGTAGAAAGAATTGAGTTGTATTCACTTCTCAGTGCGACAATTTTCTTAAGAGTAGTCTCACAACTTGTTGATCTATATTCACTCTCTAATTTAGTAACTTGTATGTCAATTTCATTTAATTTGGCTTTGTTCTCTCTATTCTTTACTGTTTGATATGCTATAATATCGCCTCTGATAACTGCCTTCATTGTCTCCCAAAGAACTGAATCCGATACATCTCCTTTATCATTATTTTCTAAGAACAGTGCAAACTTGTTAGAAAGATACTCATAAAATTTGTCATCATTCAGTAGCATATTGTCGAATTTCCAAGAATAATTCCCTCTACTAAATTTTATATTTAAATTAAGAGTAACAGGAGCATGATCTGATAATAATCTATTATGGTATTCAGTTGAGTCAATATATTGCAACAATCTGGAATCGATTAGGAAAAAGTCAATTCTAGAATACGTTTTATGAACCGAGGAATAAAATGAAAAATCATGATCAGAGGGATGCAAAACTCTCCAGCTATCTATCAAATTTAACTTTCTCATATAATTATTTAGTACACCAGCAGATTTACTTATTGCGGATCGCCGGGGAAGTGTGTCTAATCTCGCATTTAACACGCAATTGTAATCACCAGCCATGATGACTTGTGAATGCATAAAGTCTGGTATAATCTTGAAGACGTTTTCAAAAAATAAAGGATCGTCAAAATTAGGACCATACACATTCACTAAAGTAATGGGAAATGAATTTATCTCCCCACACACAATTAAATACCTGCCATTCCTATCTTTAATAGTTTGCTTGTGTACAAAGGGGACAGACTTTTTAATAACAATTGCTACTCCTCTAGCTTTGTTGGTGAAATTTGACTGGTAGATTTGAGACATCCAAGGGGCTTTAATACTAAATTTTGTTGTTGTTTTAATATGCGTTTCTTGGAGAAAAACTATTTCCGCTCCTAATTTTTTAAGATGCGCATAGACCTTTCCTCTTTTGACTGGACTGTTAAGTCCACGTACGTTCCAGCTTAATAAGTTTAGTTTGCCGCCACCACGAACCTTCACTCCGTTAATCATTATGTAAAATAAAATATATTTTGCCTGATTCTTTTAAATAAAATCTGCACATTAAACCTGCCAGCTCAAACTCAAAATAAGTAACCTTCCCATAAACCTGAACGTTACAAACCTTGTAAAAAGGAACGAACAACCCCACTGTACCCCCCTCCCCCAAAAAATTGCATCCCATGAGAACATTATGGATGCTCACCCCAGAAAAAATTATATTTGCATCGTTCAACTCACCATCGATGCCACCTAACATTCTTCCGTTAGTACAGCCCCCACTTATCTTACCAAACAAATAAAAATGACACCTTGCAGTCTTTACATATCAAAGAGTTTTGTTACATAAACACAAGTCTTTCCTGACGCTGTTATCAAGCGCAGCAATTTCAACATTTCACCAGCTCTCCACCGCACCCCGTAGATACGCTTCAGCAACCTCAGGTGAATCAAAGGTCTTCGTTTCTTTATCCCTCACGGTCACAATTAACTTGGAAGGAAAACGAAATCCGCATCTCACTTCATGCTCCCAGCATTTTTTCCGTATGTTGTCGAACTTCTGCCTCTGTTTTAAGACGTCAGCGGCAAGATCTGGAAAAATACGTATCACCTTTCCATCGTATTGCAGGGGTTTCGATCTTGCCAGGCGTAAAATTCGTTCCTTCACTTGATAGTGATGGATTCGGGCAATAAATGCCCGAGAGCGGCCATCTCGTAGAGGTTGCGGTGAACGGTGCGCCCTGTCAATCTGAATTGGACAGTCAAAGTTCTCTTCGCCCAGCACATTCGCCAGAAGACTTGTCACAAACTCAGTTGGTTTACCGCTTTCAGCGCCTTCTTTTATTCCGACAATTCGAATATTTTGTCGCCGAGATCTTGACTCTAAGTCGCAGGTTTTTTCCTTAAGTTTTCCACATTCGGTCTCCAGGTGTGCACACCGTTTCTCCAGTGACTCAATGCGAGTTTCATGAGCTTTCGCGGCCTCTTCAGTCGCTGTCACTCGGGAAGAAATGTTTGCGATAGATGCATTCAGCTCTGCTAACGTTGATGAAATTACATCAAACTTTCTGTCAAAAGATCCGCTTAATTTCGCAATTGCTTCCATTATGTCTGTGTTCGTTGGCACCGTAACGTCAGCGTTAGTTTGATTAGCATTAGCTGGTGGCTCTTCATGAACATTACCAGTATCTCTCTCTTCTTCATTATTCGATTTTTCGATTTTCTTATGTTTTGTCGGCATTGTTCAGACTAAGTTAATAACTTGTGATTTTTAATTGACTACAAGGTAGACTGAGAGAAATTGTCACAGGCGTGTGGGGAGCTATAAAAAACACGTTCACTCCATTCAGCGCCGGAAGCCATCTCCCAGTCTCACTTCTTTCCGATTTCGAGCCGATCCATGGTGATCTATTAGAATTACCCAGTGAAAATGAAATTCCTATTCCTAAATTCAAACTTCACAGGTCACAGTTACCTGGGGAGACTTGTTCTGGTGTAAATGCAGCTGTCTCACGCGAACGGGGCTCACCAGTTTTCGAACATTCCCTCTCGGTGCTTTTACCCTCACATCTGTATTGATTGCGCCGTGGACCGAGCGAGCGGCTCCTTTTCACACCTAGCATGGTGTGAAGAACAGGCTGGCTGAAAGCAAACAAACATGTAGGGGTGGGCCAGATTCCCACAGGAGACTAAACAAACTACCACCTGAAGAAGTCAGTAAGTGCCAAAGGAAACAGTTGGTATCACTCTAGTCAAGCTAGGACTATTCACCATAATGCTATAATGTGTAGCAACAGTCTAAAAAAAACTGTAGCAAGCATAGAGCAATTTTATGCTTGTATGTTCCTATGTATTTTTGTTCCGAAGATGAACGAAAGTCTTACTGGTTTGGAGCGATTTGAGGGTGACTAATTAATAACAGAATTTTTTTTTTTGGTTGAACTAACCTTTTACTGTCAGACTAACTGTACCTTAACAAAAATATGTTTTAAGAACATTTTGCTAATGTTTCCATGACATCATGAGATTGTTAATTCTGAATCTTCACTTAACATTTAAAGTGGTCATTGGATGCTACATGCACTTTTACAAGTTGTTTAAACTGAAATGTGTGTTGGCAGAGTGTGTATACAACAACCACCCTGTAATAGAAAAAATCCTGTTTTTTTTATTTTTATTTTTTTATTTTTTTTTTGCTGTTGTGTTTTTTTTATCTACTAAAATCATAACCCTTTCTTAAAATGAGCTGATCTCAGATGCCTGTCTGTGTGACATCACAAAAACAGGCCCCTCCCCCGATAATTTGATTGACACTAGTGTTTTACCTTAGTCCCGCCCTGAGTGAGATTTCATCAGTCCACCACTGTTTCATCGTCGGAGCAGATGTAGACAAGAATGACTCCTAAGCGATTGAGGTGTTTTGTTGTTTGATGTAATAATGAACGTAGCATTCATCATTTACTCTTGACATCTGAGCCGCTGAAGACGCAGTGGATTATGTTTGTTTTTGAAGGGAATTCACCCCCGATCTACCTTAATGCGTTTACACTAATCATTCATGATCCAGCTTTACCAACAGAAGAAGTAAGTGTAAAATTTCTCAATGAATCTTTGCAAATCCACTTTCCTAATAATGTGCTAAAGAGCAAGTTTCACGATGAATGTGACTAAAGTAAACAGTCTTTCTGAGAGCATCTCATGAAACAGGGGCGGAGTCAGCAGAGCTCATTAACATTTAAAGGAAAATACTACAAAACGGCTTGCTCTGATTAGAGCCATTTTGACATGGTAAAAAAAAGGTGTTTTTTACACTACCATTGAGAAATTTCAACCAAACTATGTTACAGACTTTTCATTAAGAACCTAAAGAATCATATCAATTTGTGGAAAATGGGCATCCAATGACCCCTTTAAAACATTTTAGTGTTTTGAAAATATAATGTAAATCACACATAATTATCATCTGAAACTTGGTAGACATAAAATAAATAATAATAGTAATTAGACAAACATACAACTACAGTAACATGTTTCAGAGAAAAGTTCCATATAAGGTTTTAGAACCGTTTGTTGATAACTTTGTGAAAACTTTTACAGAACATTAGCCAAAGTTCCCTGTTAGCTGGGATCTGCTTTCAAAAGAAAACCTCACCCCAAATTCTTTCGTTTATTCATCCTCATGTCATTTCAAATCCAGCTAACGACTAAAAACGACTATCTTAGAACCTTTTTAAACCAGCTACCCCTTAGTCCAGCTGGATTTCATCATGGATGAGGAGTTTTTCATTTTTTCCCAGACAAATTGCATTCAGACCTTTTCCAGAAATCATTTTTTGAATAAATGTCAAATAAAAATGCCATTTAATAAAACATTCAACTATTTTCAGATGCTTCAAACTGTTTTCAGATGCACACAGTTATGTGATCGTAAAAGATTGGTGTTTTTATTGAAATATTTTAGAAGAAACTAGAAATGTTTTTTGGACATGGGACCATGATTATACCCTTGAGTTTGAGCCTTATATTATAGTCACACCCAGAGACACTGACAGCAATATAGCTTGGAAAGTATGTAGCTATCAAGCTAACGCTAGCTAATGTATAAACGAGGAGTTTCAATTCATCTTTAATGGCTTTTGTTCATGAACATTCAGTTGCTTTGTCCTTAGATTTGTTTTGATGCCAGGGTTTCTTTCTGTCATGCAAGTTTTCAAAATAAAAGTCAACATCATATCAGCAAGCTGTTGTTATATATGCTAGTAGCAACATGCTGGCTAAATGTTAAACATGGTAGTACCATGGTGTTTTTGAAGTACCAGTACTTCCATATTGTTTATGGTAATCATGTAATACCTATGGCATTTATTAAACAACCATTGCTATGTGATACACTAATATCATGATCTCACCACAGTATGTATTTTTCGTAAAGGATGTTGTCTATTTCTCTCGCCGTCTGGCTCTGGCCCCAGACTGAGGTGTCCGCTCATGTTTGGAAGTGCGGATGAGTCGAGTCATCTCCACTCCGGGAACCCGCAGGCTGCTGTTCACTGTCCGCTTAACTCTCACGCAAGGCTGTCTGTCACATCCCCGTGCAACACACCCCGAAAAACAGAGAAAGAAGCTAAGATTTCTACTGTTTATTGTCATCCCATAGTTCATTTACAGCACTGGAAAGTGATGTTTCTACCAAACATTCGCTTTCCCAGGCCTGGCATCGCTTCACGACGTGTTAACAACGTTGCACTTCTATTTATAGTTTTGTTAGCCAATAAATTTACACACCACAAAGCTAGCTTCCCAGACACTGATTAAGTTTAGTTCTGGACTAAACTGTGCTATAAAATAAACTTCTCCTTAAGGGTCTGTTTTCCTTCATTTGCGTCAACACCACTAGCGCTTCTTTGTGTGCTAGTGTTAGCCGTTTACAAGACATTAGTTACAAATCAGAATGAGAAACTGCATTCAAATGCCAGCAGTTGTTGATTTCAACTAGTTGATCAGATAGGGTTTAGTCTTTCACTCAGATATTAAACGTTTTGTTGTATTGTCCTTGGTATTTTCATGGTTAATTTACTTCAAATCGCCAAGAAAGATTGTTGCTACGCAATACACCTTTTCTTTCTTTCTCTCGCTCTTTCTGAATCGTCATCAGTCTGTCAATGGTTATTAGTTCAACTATATCTCTCTCTTTCTTTCCTTTCCAGCTCAGATGATTTTTTCGGTGTACTGTATGAGTCTGTTGATGAAAGGAACAGCCGGCGCTCTCATAATCCAACACAGGCCTCTGAAAGCTGAAGGCCATTGTGTGTCAATGTTTGATTCTGGCCCTAACATCTTATGTACCCCTCAACTTGGGTTATTGAAAAGTGATTGTATTTTTAACGTCATAGAAATAAGCCAGCTGGACATGACAACATTCTTACCCATTATTCTTTATTCCACAGCAGGAGTCTGGCACACGTGAACACATGTGGATTTGGGTTGAGCAAGAGCGTATTCGCCTCTGCCACCCGGACAAGCCCAGGAGCTGAAAATAGATGTAGATCAATGGGAGTCACCATGCTGTGCTCCACGAGTCCGACTCTGTCATCAGAAACACTGCCGTGCCAAGGACACACAAAGAGAGAGAGAGAGAGAGAGCGAAAGGGTGGAGTGTTTGAGGACGAAGGAAGGTAAAAGATCAATACGGGAATCAAAGCTGTGTGAAGAGCAGAAACAGAGCGTGTGTACTGTATGTCACTCACACTTCCGCTCGCCCTGTTCCCTCTCTCTCTCTTGTTGTGGTTGATGGCTTGTCCAGTATCGTCCATTATGGCTTCACTCTCTCAGCAGGGGGCACAGCAGCGGGGTGGGGTGTGTGTGTGTGTGTGTGTGTGTGTGTGTAAGCAGGGCAGATCTCAAGGGCGAGTCAGGACATTCTGCCCGCAAGTTACCCCTTCAACATTAAGATGAGACTTTTAGCTACGGATTTGTGACAATGACAAATAACAAATATTTCCTTTCTAAATATTTTTTTTTAGAAGCCAGTTTGTCAATCACAAAACAAAATTCTTATGTTTTTATTTGAAGCTATAGCCTATACAAGTTCTTTTAAAGAAATAGTTCACCTAAAAGTGACAATTTGCTTGAAGTTCAGTATGTAGATGAGTTTGTTTCTTCATCAAAATAAATTTGGAGAAACTTGCTCATCAAAGGATCCATTGCAATGAATGGGTGCCATCAGAATGAGAGTGAAAACATGTGATAAAAACATCGCAATAATCCACAAGTAATTCACACAACTCCATTCCATCAGTTGACATCTTTCTTCCAGCTAAGACACAAATCCTCTATCCAGAATATTGTTTTATCCAGTCATCTTCACTGAATCAGGGGAGAAATATACACCGATCAAGTGTTGTTTACAAGCAAAAAAAAAAAAAGTTTTAAATGGTTCTAAATAAATATGTTAGTGTATAGTTAGTGTAGACCAACCATGCCTCCCACTCTATCTCTTCTAGAAGATTTAATTCACATAAGCACAGTGTTACTATTATATATATGTGCTACTGTACCTTTAAGACTTCTGCATTTTACAATATATAGGTAAACTATCTCTAACAGAAGCAGCTCAGACTGTTGTGGCTCCTCTGTCCGACCCAAATGGACATACAAAGTATTTAGCATCGGCCCTTTGCCATTTTAATACTGTGGTATCCGTTCTGAGCTCTGCTTGGGATTATGTTAAACAGGATCGCAATGTTCCTTCAGTTTAACGTTAATGACCCTTGTTTGGAATTCCCAAATTATAGAAATGATTCACATCAGACTCGAATACCAGGCTTTTTTTTAGATGCTTTGCTTTTAGGAAAAGTAAAAATATCCAAGGGCAGGGCGGGTAGGGCCGGTGGGGGACAAATTGCTGTTTCTCAAGAGCAATTTTTGAAGGGGACACAAATAATGCAGCCATAATTGAACTTGTAAGGATAGATATGTGTACACAGCATGTGCATGGAGAGTATGTTTACATTTGAGTTCCTTTATAGGTTCCCCACGCAGTCATATTGTAACTGGAATATTAAGGTAAAAATAAAATCATATTTTAAGACAATGAAAGTGTTTTTTGACCTTGTATGCGTGTCAACCTGTTGTTGGGGACTCCCAAAATCAAAATATAAACATTTCAGAACCCATAATAGGGGCACTTTAACCAATTTGTTTTATAGCTCTCCGATTCATTCAGGAACTAACAAGACACTGACTTAAGTTTGAGTCTGTCTGAAATTAAACGTCGATGTTGTGCTTCATGGGAGTCTTGCATTGTGTTTCCCCTTTGGAATTGGTTACTTAAGACTGTTGTTTTTGAGTTTATTCCTCATATACTCGTTCTTCGTCTAGCCCCAGAAGGCAACCGTGACACTATGGTTTAAATAAATCAGTTAACCCTCTGGAGTCGATAAATGCATATATGCGTTTTGCGGGTTAATCTCCTGATAAAAAATATGTTTTACAGCCTGGTACAAAATCAGTGGTTCCCAATCAAGGTCCAGCGGCAATCCACCTATCACCTGTCAAGTGGTCACGCCCTTAATGCAGAACTTTAAGGCTTAATATAATTTTAATTAAAAAAAATTATCTTCTCTGACAATTGTCATGAAGGGCAAAATTAGCTATATAGACCTGTGGTTCCCAATCCTGTTCCTGGAGAACCCCCAACACTTCACGGTTTTGGTGTCTCTCTTATCTGACACACGTTTGAGGTCTTGGAGTCATCACTAATGAGCTGATGAGTTGAATCAGTTGTGTTTGAATTGGGAGACATCTAAAATGTTCAGTTACTGGGTTCTCCAGGACCTTGATTGGGAACCACTGATTTTGTACCAGGCTGTAAAACGTTTATTTTTATCTTATATTTTTTGCTGGAAAGTTGGACATTTTAACATGGGGAGTTGAACTGACTCCATTTTGGAAGTAGCCATTCGATGAATTGCAGTTTTTAGTCACTTCCATGTTGGTTTCATGGGAGAGACCGGAAGGTTGCCGCTTGTTTCAAATTTTTATTCACAGTGGTCTCAGATGGGGGGAGAAAACCTCAAGAGAGTAGAATGATGTGGATGAAAGGAGGGAAAGGAGGAGGATGACGATGATTTATTTGCATTACTTCGAGGACACAAGTCAGTGTTTTTTGTTTTGTTTCTTGTTTGCTTTCATAATGGAGTGACCTAGTCTCCCGAGTCGTCAGATGAGTAAGACTCGTGATTGGTGAATGCCTGAAGGAAACATAAACAAGGAAAGAAAAGCGAAAGGCTCACTCATAATATTTTGATAGGGTTTCTGGACATTAACACTTGACTGCACTGATTTGTCAACCATGTCCCGAGGACATGTGAGTGTGTGTTGGTTGTGCTGTTGCGAGGTCTTTATATGACTTAGATATGAGCTAAAGTGTACGATAAAGATACACTTTATTTTCTAGCATGAGGAAATATTTATTATGCATAATCCACAATTTACTTAATAATTGCTCAAATAAATTCCATTGTATTAATATACAATATTTTTCCCTTTTACTTGAAATTTATTATAAAGAAAACAGTTCCTTATTTATTATTTATTCATTAATTCATTCCCAATTTAAATGTTAACATACAGGGTTACACCTTTTGGCCTACTGTTTTGGCACACTAATTGTACTATGTGATTCATTTTATTTTCAGTTTATTTATTTTCTTGTATTCCTTCTCTTATCCCAAACATAAGTACATTTTCACCTCAAAAGTAACATCCTGTCATCATTACTTTCTTCCGTTGAACACGAAAGATACATTATTGGTGAATTGTTAGGTTTGTCAAAATCCAATAAACATAGTACGAATTATAAGCAAAAAGTCTGAATTCCAAGTTTAAATCTTGCAGGTGTGTTTATATCTCACTATTTCTGATTCATGAATATTTGACTCTTTTTTTTTTTAGATCCAGCGCCCGGGGGGCAACTGGGGGTTCAGTGCCTTGCTCAAGGGCACTTCAGTCATGTGTATTGAGGGTGGAAGAGAGCGCCGTTCGTTCACTCCCTCCACCTACAATTCCTGCCAGCACCGAGACTCGAACCAGCGACCTTCTGGTAACTAGTCCAAGTCTCTAACCATTAGGCCACAGCTGCCCCAGAAATAGATTTCCATAATATTAACAAGGAAATTGATTTTTTTTCAAGGGAAATAAAAGCACACCACTAACTATTCCCTCTAAAATCATTATTTTTTCCATCACTGCTTCTGTTTTATTCTGCTTTTTGAGGACAAAAAGCTTTCAATTTAATTGTTCAAATACTAGTGTCAAAATCCATTAGTTTTGATCCTAACATTTTGGCACAGTGGTACATCCAGACTCTGTGCTGTACTAACCAGACGATATTTATTCAAAACCAGCAAATTCCCATTCTTAGTCATCTGCGCTGGGCTCCTAAGGGGAAACTCTCTGTGAAAAACAGGAAAATTATGGAAGAGTTCAAAGAGAATCTTGAATCGTTCTAACAGTTAGGCTTCCCATGAGCATGGAGCGCATACGTAAAACAGCTTCATTATAGTGAAAAACTATTTAGTCATCATTAATGTCTCCATCTTTTTATTATTCTTCTGATCTCAGCTTTGTTTTGACAATAAAGTCCACTCTTATCATTAGGTCACACACCTCTACGACGAACAGAAAATTTGCTTTCGTCTGCAGCCAAGTTTAAACAGAAGAAAAACTTGATGTACATTCTACTACGGGCACTTTTCCCAGAAGTAGATTTTTATTCAAATTAACGTATTTCAGCATTCTTCTTTTTTTATTATAAAACTATTATATCATTGCTAATGCTACTTTACTAAAAGGAAAGATTCACTAGATTTAACCCTTAACCTGGGCCCAGAGTTTGAGTCTTTAAACATAAAAAATGCATTAGAAAAACTATGACAATAGTACAACCTATAACAACTTTAAGTAGCCACTCAACTGAGACTGCTTTGCTCTCGGTTACTGAAGCCCTGCGACTGGCAAGAGCAGCTTCAAAATCCTCAGTACTCATCTTACTGGACCTGTCTGCTGCTTCTAACACCGTTAATCACCAGATTCTCCTGTCCACCCCCAGAAAGATGTGCATCTCTGGAACCACACTCCTGTGGGTTAAGTCCTACCTATATCATTCAGTGTGTCTTGGAGGGGTGATGTTTCTAAGTAATAACAACTTGCTACTGGGGTTCCTCAAGGCTCAGTACTTGGACCACTTCTCTTCTCCATCTACATGACATCTTTAGGATCTGTCATTCAGAAGCATGGCTTTTCTTATCACTGCTACGCTGATGACACCCAACTCTACTTCTCATTCCAACCAGGTGACCCGACGGTAGCTGCCCGCATTTCAGCCTGTCTGAGTGACATTTCTAGCTGGATGAATGACCATCACCTTCAGCTTAACCTTACGAAGACAGAACTCCTGGTGATTCCAGCTAAGCCATTGCTTCATCACAACTTCTCTATACAGCTGAGTTCATCAACCATTACTCCTTCCAGGACAGCCAGAAACCTAGGAGTTGTGATGGATCATCAGTTAAGCTTCACAGACCTACCCGGTCCTACAGGTTTGCCTTATACAACATTAGGAAGATTAGACCTTTCCTGTCATAGCAAGCCACTCAACTTCTTGTCCAAGCTCTTGTTCTCTCCAGACTGGACTTCCTGCATGTACTGTCAAGCCTCTGCAATTGATCCAGAATGCAGCAGCGAGGGTTTTCTTCAATGAGCCAATAAAAGCTCACGTTACTCCTCTCCCCATTAGGTTACACTGGCTACCAGTAGCCGCTCGCATCAAATTCAAGGTACTGATGCTTGCCTACAAGACGACCACTGGCACGGCACCAACATACCTAAACTCACTGGTTAAATCTTATGTGCCCTCCAGAAGTTTGCGCTCTGCAAGTGAACGACGCCTTGTGGTGCCATCCCAAAGAAGTTCAAAATCACTCTCACGATCCTTCTCCTGGACTGTGCCCAGCTGCTGGAATGACCTCCCAATCTCAATTCGTACAGCTTTACAATGAGTCTTTACTCATTTTCAAGAAACATGTAAAGACTCATCTTTTTTGCCAGCACTTAACCAACTAATACTAGCACTTTAACTTTCTTGTCTTTCATTAAAAAAAAAAAAAAAAAAAACCTGCCTATGCGTTCTATACTAGACTAACTGCGACTTGTCATGGCACTTGTATACTGTTGTTGTTCTTTTGTTGACCTGACTGTTTATATTGTTCTCATTTGTAAGTAGCTTTGGATAAAAGCGTCTGCTAAATGATTAAATGTAAAACGTAAATGTAAGTATATAACTGTATCCACCTGCATACAATACTAGTGATACATACTATATAGCAAATGACAACTGTTTGATTTAAATAATTGCTTGTCATTCTCAGATTATGCTATATTATTACAAAATCCTGAATGAAATTTTCTTTCTAAAAATATTATTTATTTATATATTTATTTTTTATTATTTTTTTAGATTCCTTAAGGATTTGATCTAAACTACTTCAGCTTTTGAGTCAAAAAATATATGCATTTAATTTGAGATTTGGTAGGCGGGAAAAAAGACAAATATTTTTCTATGACGCATATGTACACTTTTGTTAATGCTAAAATAAATAAACTCTGAAAATTGTTTGTTTTCTAAAAGTCCACATGAACGAAAGTGGGAGCAGTTAAAGAACCACCCTCAAATGATTATGATGTGAATTTCCAGTAAAGATGACGAACATTTTGCATATTCAAGACTTTTGGAAAACAGCTCTACAATAAATAATAGGAAACTGAGTAAATGTCACCATTAAAAACAAACAAATAAATAAATATCCTGCTGCTTTCTTTTAAACATGTTTCTATGAACATGACGCAAATATGAAAATACTGCATCTCTCTCAATGTTTCCTCTTATGTTTTGATCAATCAAAGTTGATGAGATTTATACCTGTGCTGCCAACAATAATGCAATATCTCATCCCACACTATTAATACTACAAACAAAAAAACTGTAAATAACACCTCAAATCATGTGGCTTAAGAAAAAATGGCAGAAACTTCTTTACTCACCTAGCAGCCAAACAAAAGATCATAAAAAATACTTAGCGTCATGCTAACAACCACTTTAGCAAGCGTATAGCGGCAAGTAATGCAAAAAAATGACAAACAGAAGTTTAATAAATAACACTGTTGTCTTTCTCATTTCAAGTTTTGAAATAAATCTCTGATCTACAACCAACTTTTTTTCTCAATTATGAGCAAAACCTGTTCAAAACAACACGGCTAACTCATTCCAGATTAGCAAGCTGGAGAGAATGAACTGCTAATGGTGCTTCACTCTCTCACACAGGAGCATTGTGTGCCAGTTTCGGACATTTTACACAAGGAATTCAAGCTTTGTGGTCATAACAGAGCATTTCTGGAGGTACTGTGACCGTTTAATACAAGCCGCAAATCTAAACTAGTGAATCAGTGAAATAATGCAGAGGGCAGGAGAAAAAAAAACAAGAGTTATGGTCTTTATCCTCGGAGGTAAACAGTGAGAGAAAATATCCTCTCTGTTTTTCTTCCAGCCAAACAGATGGGCTTGAATCAGAGCTGTCAATTAGTGACATCATCAAGATGGAGGCAGATGTGAGGCAGTCCAGAGAATCTAAATATTTGCCCGTGACTCATTCTGTGTCCTCGCTGACCTTTCATTTTGTTCCGTTCCTTCATCCATTTCTTGTTCATTGTTTTTCAGGATTGGTCTTTTCTGAAGCCTGCCAGGTTCATAAACACTCTCGTCCTCTTTAACAGTTTTAAAGTATTTTTATTATTATTTTTTTTTATGTTTCAATGTACTTGTACTGCTCAGCCTGACACAGTAGCATTAACTCAACCATTAGTGTGAGTTTTGGGTGTGGCTATATGCAAGTTATAAAATGATTTATTTAAATTTATAGCAATTTGTTAAGATTTTTATTAAATAATTAATTATTATTAATAATAATTTTGTTAGATATTTATGATATATTAAGAATTTCATTAAAAGAATTATCTAAAATGATATGAAGTAATAAATGTATGTAATATTTATTCATAGTTTTATACAAAAACTGTTAAATTATTGTAAAATAGTTAGAATTAGTACATTTTGTATAGTAAATTACAGTCTTAAGAATTGTATGATTTTCCTTATTTAAAAAAACATACACCCCTCTCACATATATAAGTAATATTAAGTTATAACATTTATATAAAGAAATGTATGCGAATATAAGATTATGTTGGTAAAAACTGTATAATTTGAAAACATTACAAATTATTTATTTATAATTTAATTATTATTATGGTGTATATATAAGTATATAATAGTTACTGTGTGTGTGTGTGTACAACGTATTAATGTATACCTTGTTATTATCTTTATTAAAAATTCAGCAAAAATAAAAAAAAATCTATTTTCATCATTAAAAAACTATTTATAGTTCATAGAGTACTATTATTATTATTATAATTATTAACATTTAAAATATATTACTTATTTAAAATAATATATGCACTGCTGTTCAAAAGTTTGGGATCAGTAAGGTTTTTAATGTTGTTTAAAGGAGCCTATTCTGCTCACTAATAAGGCTGCATTTATTTGATCAAAAATACAGAAAAAAAAAAAGTTATATTGTGAAATATATTACACTTTATATTATATAAATATAATTTATTAATGTGATGCAAAGCTGAATTTTCTTCATCATTACACCAGTCTTTGGTGTCACATGATCCTTCAGAAATAATTCTAATATGATGATTTATTATCAATGTCAGAAACAAGGCTTGATATTTTTTGGTGGCTTAAAGGGTTAGTTCATCCAAAAATGAAAATTACACTGTGTTTTACTCACCCTCGAAGCATCCTATGTGTATATATATATGACTTTCTTATCTCAGATGAATCCAGTCGGAGTTAAATAAAATATTATCCTGGCTATTCCAAGCTCTATCGTTGCAGTCAGCGGGTGTTACAGTTGAACAGTCCACAAGTTGTCAAATAAAGTGTGCACATTTATAATAAACGTGCCTCACACGACTCCAGAGGGTGAATAAAGGCCTTCCATAGTGAATGTATGCATTTTTGGAAGAAAAATATCCATATTTCCAACATAATAAATTTTTCTCTCATTTCCGTTATCTGTCATACGCAGAAACTGTTCTGGCATATGACGCAGCACGTATGCTCAACGCGCACCTCTGATATATTTTAATGTCGCGAGTTTGTCTATACTGTAGGAGCAAAAGAAGCAAAGTTTCCTTAATAACGCAAAGGAAATTCAGTCTCCTCTTGGTTTAAATTGAAATCCTCTGACATTTTTCAAGTTGAAAAGTCCACAAGTCGTCAAGTAAAGCGCGCGCATTCATAATAAACGTGCCTCACACGGCTCTGGAGAGTGAATACAGTCATTCTGTAATAAAT